>NW_010426582.1:31239-60314 GCF_000710305.1 Buceros rhinoceros silvestris | reverse complement strand
CAGAATCATAGAATGGTTTGGGTGGGAAGAGATCTTAAAAGATGATCTTGTTGCAAATCCCCTGCCATGGGCAGGGACACCTTCCCCTAGACCAGGTTGCCCGAAGCCCCATCCAGCCTGGTCTTGAACACTTCCAGGGATGAGGCATCCACAGCTTCTCTGGGCAACCTGTTCCATCCAGTGCCTCCCCACCACACAATAATGTTACCATCATTTATTTTCTTTCTCATTACACAGCCAGCTTTTAGTGCAGGGCTGCCTAAAAAACATATGTCTTTTTTCAATTAACTGCATACTTTAAGGGATGTTTAAATGAAACTTTTACAAGAATACAGCTGTGAAAATGTTTAAATCATCATTTAAAAATTAATATGGATACTGGGATTCATTCTTCTATAGCATGATACCTGAACTTATGTATGATGCATGTTCTGCTTGCAGTCACCACAAAGAATACTGCAAATGGTTCACTTATCCTCATTTGGCTCTTAAAATTGCTTCACCAACTGTTTCATTATCATCATATTTAACTTCAAAGTCCTAATATGGGCCCAAGAGTGAAATGAACATTGTTGTACATATATTTACACTCTAGGGTCTGTATGTGTCTGCATAAGCATTGAGTCCCAGTATATCAGCTTCACTCCTTGTATTTTCACAAAAGAGTCACAAAATGTTTTAGATTAAGTAACCAAAGTGTTAAATCTGGCGAAGAGGTAAAAGCAAATGAGATGTACCCACACTGACCACTTCCAAAGCGTGGTAACAGTCTCTAAAATAGTCACATTATCAATAAAGCCATTTATATCAGAGGGAAATCTGATCTTCTCAGAATTTGGTAGAAGAGCTGTGTTACTCAAATAACATTACCAATGGATTAAAAAAAATCAAACCAACAAAAAACGAGATCAGCCTTTCAAATCAAGGCAGCTAAAAGAATCAAAGGATTTCATCTTGACCAAACAGTCAAAGATTCAGATTCAGGCAGAAATGAGGGGCTGAATGGCTGCCATCCTACCTACAGTAGCTGAGGCACAGGGTAATGTTACGGCCTCTATAGTACAGATTTCAGATGATATGGTTAATGGGTCACAGATTAACACTTGTACCTTCGACTGTTAGGTCCTCTAACCCTGTTACATAAAAGCACGTATGCCCCAGCTGTCTTTTTGTATTGTAGATATATTCCTTTTTTCGTGCAAACACAATCACACAGTCTTATCTGAGTATGATTAAAACAGTGGTTGGCCAAAATTAGAAGCTTTTCCTTCAACTTTCTACATTTACCGTAGGAAAAGCATCTGACTGGCTTTCTGAGGTACAAAAATACTAATGAAAAAAAATTGATGCTGCTACACAATGCGCCTATGCAGACTTAATGAAGGTGTGGGGTTTTAGTGCACGATTCCCTGGATCCCTGTGATAGCTCTCCAGGGGGCACCAATGTAATAAAAAGGGTAAGCTGATATGGCCTGTCAGAATAACAATCTTCTTAATTGCTTTCCTCATCTCTTCCGTGGACTCGCCTCAGGGGAGCACACCCTGTTGGCAAACAGCAGGTTGTATTATTCAGGTATTAAACGGTGATTCCAAAGTGCACCAACTTGCGTGTGCCCAGCAGAGCCTGCCTGATCCTTTATTGGCGTAGCACAGGGGCGATAAGGCTTTTTATCATCCTACGGCGCAGCAAGGTTAGTTGTAGCTAATTCCAAAACACATTCCTGAAAATCAGCATAAGATAGAGCGTTGGAACCATGTTAAGCCTGGGCACAGGCTACACATCTGCAGGTCTGAACTTCCTTGTGAGCTAACACAACTTCTGATCTGGTGCCAGGTGTGTCCCTGTTTAATATCTTGAATCTCTTCAAAATGGTAAATGGCTTCCTGAGATGCTGGGGACTACAGGGATGCTATTGTTGTCACAAACTAAAAGGTACAGTGTGACATCTTTGGTGCCCTCTTTTTGGGTAGGATTTGGTGACAGGCAAATATTATACCTTTGTCATTATGACAAAGACTCACTGTTCTTCTCATTGCACCAAAATAAACCAGCTAAGCCGGCACAGTTGGATTTCAGATTCCAGGGGACAGCCAGCCTCGCTTGGGAGAAACTGTTTTTTATTTCACAGAGTCACTGACTCAGACAATATCAGTTGGGGACACATTGATTCCATCTTGTTTTTCTGGTCTTTGTGAACCGGCCTGTAAACTCTGCTTGCTTCAGAAACCAGCCACTCCAGAGCTTGTGGGACGCATAACTTCCTCAGCCTCATAAAGTGTCAAAGCTCCAAGACTGCCTTTATGATAAGAGGAATTTTGATCTGTGGTGTTTAAGAGAATCTGTGGTAACTCCAGGAACAGCTGAATCATTTGACACCATCAGATTAATCAAGGGTCAAAGGGGAGAGGTAACTACAATATATAGTGTTAGAAGTGGTGTTACGGGCCAAGGATAATTTGATATACTTGAAATGCTGGTTTATACAGTTTGCACAGATACCACAAACAGAACAAATTATTTACAAAAACCATCCTGTCAAATGTGAATACAACTGTCCTTCAGGAGAGTAATCACAAGAGTAAGGTCCTTCTGAAAGAGGATGCTGGCAAATCAAGACTCCTTCCCAGAGTCATTCTGTGCTAAAAGCCAGGAAGAAAAACTCATAACTTCTCTTCTGGGCTTAACATAAAAACTGACTAGATGACTAATGGCTGGAATACATTTGCACTGCTCACTCCTCCCCATGACGCTGCGGGACTAAGGCAGCTCTGACAGGAGAAGTGGATTCTGCACCGTGCTGGTGGGCAGCTGGGTGCAATCTCCAACTTTCTCAACCTTGCACTAAATAGACATGTTTTAAAGGAAGGGAGAAAAAGATCTTATCTTTTCATGATGGGCTCTTGTGAGACTGAAGACGGCATTTCTTTTATTCTCTTTGAGACTGAGAAAGTATTTCATAGGTGCTTCTCTCTGGCTTTGGGAGAAAGTCTACTTGGAATTGCAGCTTAAGATGACCTTGTCAGGACCTGTGTCTGCATGCGTGGTACTAAAAGATATGCCCACTGCTCTTAGAAGCCAGAAATAATCCAATAAACATTTTCATTTTCCAGTGAAGAGGGCAGAGCTGTGACAGAGTATTGAAAGAACCCCCCCTTAATTCTTGCAGACAGACATTTTATGCCCCAGTGTGTATGTCAGTGTGTATGTCAGTTGAATTCTGGAAGACTTTTGCAGCTTTTGTAATTTGCTTCTTTGCACCATAGCTTGCTATCAAATACTGTGTACTCTCTTTGCTCCTAAAAATATTTTTCCTTTTTTTCATACTTAATGAACTTACAAGAGCAAATTTAGTTGAGAAACCAGGAAAAATTCTCTTAGTGAGGATAAACAGAGAGAGGCAGGCTGCTGAAAACTCACCAAGTGCTCACCAAACAACATAAGGGCATTTTTTTCTTATCTTGTAATAGCTTGCTGGTTTGCAAGTATCTTCATCTTTGATCCTTTATGTCACTACACATTATCTGAAATATACAGATGTGTGTATTTCTTATGGTCAGAGTTAATACGAGCTCGGCAAAATTAGTCCCATTAGGAATCTTTGGTCTATTCCTGTACCGTGTTGATACTGTGATAGAGCAGACACTCACAGACAACCAGTGTGCCAATTCCCAGATTGTGCCTTTGAACATGCAGCTTTGGAAAAGAGGGGTGTGTGGTGGTGTGGGAGTACAGTGAGCCTGCCTCAGTCAGGCAAAATTACTAGTCCAAGGGTTTTTGCACTGAGACTCTCCAACCCAGCTTGATGCTGTCTGCTTTTGTGTGATGTCAGGGAAATTCTTCCACGGGAAATAATAAATATTTAGTGAGCCTCCCATAGATTAAATACATCAGTTTCTAGGTGCTTGAACATTTTGAAATGGAATAGGAGAGAAGGGCTCGGTTGTTCCCTTAATAAAATTACGTGTTTCAGAAGACAGCTTGGAACACCAAAAACAGCAACACAGAGCCTGTAACTTTCTTGATGATTCTGCTGGTGGCTTTCAACCTTTTTACCTCTGAAAGAGTCTCTCAAATTGTGCAGATTAGAGTGAGAAATCCTGCAGCTGAGTTACTCTGTTTGTACAAACCCTGGAGAAGCAGGGGCACCTGACTCCTGCCCGCTGCAGACATTGATGGATGTCCCCGAGCAGCGCTGGGTTCAAGTGCTGGGATTCCTGGTGCACAGACCGTGCACCACTCTTCTCTCAGATGCCGTATCAAGAGCTAATGGAGCGACAAGGCGCGCCAATCCCTAAGGTTCAGTGTCTGGTAGTTAGACTCATTACAATTAGTCAACTTGATATATTGTTTACAATTTACACCAAACAAGCTTGGGGCTAATTATGACTTAGCTAGTTTGTCTCTTTGATGTCAAGATCCTCTGCAGGGGGCCCAGCTAGTGAACAGCAACTATGTTTAGTCTCAAGCTCAGGCACAGAGAATCAACATGGCCTTCGAATTCAATTGTAGCTGTGCAAAGTCCGTGGACATTAAGAATTATATTAGTGCAGCTGATAAACTTGCTGGGAATAGATTTAATTCTACATCCTCTTAAAACACCTGCTGTACAGGAAAGAAGCATTTCAGAAACAAACCCATAGCTGTGGATTTCAGCCATCGCTTAGTGCATTCAGACACCACAAGACTTCAGCCACACAAAATGAAATGAGCGAGTCCCAAATATTCTTTCATGGCACTGAAATCTGTGGATTGCATTGCTGGTTAAAGTTGCATTGTTGTGAAAGCTATAGCGTAAAAGATAGATGGTTGGACTCTTTCACGTAGAATTCTAGGTTCACTCCACCATTGTGGTGCTAAAATCACATTGCCTGTACAAAAGCTACACAATCAGACACACCAATGTATTTATTATTCTACAATTTCAAATCGCAGAAATTCATTAGAAAAGTTTGAGACTAGATCTAATCAGAAGTGAAATAAGAAGGTGGAGGGTTTCCAACAGAACATAGCGCTCCTTCCCTCGATGAGAATAGTGAGTCACAAAAATCCCCTTTGCCATGGACACCGCTGTCAGATCATTGACCTTGACTCTCACTCTCACCTTTGGCACCGGGTGCGTAACTCACCCTAGAACCGATTATGCCATCGACATGCCCACAGTGGCCAGAAATCTTGCAGTAAAAAAAGTCTAGCATCGTACAAGTTCTTTTAATAACTCCTAGATCAAATTTTGTCACTACAAGGTTGGTTTTTCACCCTTCATTTTTGCAGCTTAGCATAGGGGAAAAGGTTTCATACTTCTTTTGACGTGGTAACACTAATAAAGAACCTGCAGCTGGGTTTTAGCTGACAACTATGGTGGTGAATCATGAGACAAAATAGCATGCCCTTTGTTCTTGCATGCTTGGATGGAGTCGGCCCTGCCTCTTGCAGAAGTCAAAATGTATGTCTGTTCCTACAGTAAGGTGACATGTTGGAGTGTGGGTTTATTTGTAAACCACTAATTTCTGGTTTACAATTCTAACTGCACTGGGATTATAGACAACATTTTAAAACTATAATCAGAATTTTTATTTTCACAACACCTAACCTTACAGAAAAGATCCCAACCTTGGCCTAAAAGATTGTCACCTTTGGGTGACAACTGTCATAAGGTGAGAGGGCAGGGGGAGAGCAAATTCAGTAAAATCTCAAATCTCTCCCTGAAAAGTTAAATAAAACTAACAATAACAGCTTAGGATTTCCCAGTAAACTCTACCTTGTTCCTGAGCAGTAATTTTATCAATTAGTACAGAAGTATTTTAAAAATTTGAAAGATGGGTGAAAACGGGTGTTAGAAACAAACTCTGAATAGTTTGAATTTTACAATAAATTTCCAGCCACTTTGTATTCTTTTGCCTCTCTCTGTAGTTTTCTGTATTTACAGTAAAATTTGCTTAACTACTGAGGCAAAATTAGGTTAGTGGATGGGGTAAAAACTGTGGTTGTGAAAGCATTCAAATAAGAGTGGGTAGTCAGGCAAAAGGATGCCTGTAAATGCCAGTTGCCTTGTCTGCCTCCAAGAAACCACTTGTGAGTAGCACTGATGAGGGAGAATCCCAGGTAAAGACCCTGAAAAAAATACCGTGTCTGAAGTGTAATCAACCAAATTTTGCAGACCTTATTTTTAAAAGCTATTTCAGTTGCAGATTTATTCCTTCAAGTGTTAAAAGAAGAGATATGCCCCAAACTTGCAGTCTAAAATTGGGTGCAAACTTTCCCCACCATTTTAGATAGCCAGTCAGCTTATTCACAGAGATGGGCATTAACTGTGACTTTCAGACCCATTAACTCGTCTCCACTACACAGAGAAACCTAGAAGCTGAAACACCAATATTTGAGAAAGTCCTAACTAGCTTCCCTATGAGACTTCAGTGTAAAAAAGTCCTCCTGAAACCTCACGAGGATATCTGAAAAGATAACCACAGTCACAGCAGTTATTTTCAATATTGAAAGAAATGTGATGGGAAGTTTACTAGTTACAGATGGGCTTCTCTGTTTCTTTTGAAGCTGAGGGACCATTGTTTTGCAGCTACAGCTGCTGTTATCTGCTATGTTTATTCCACTTGAAAATCTCTGACCTCTGCATTCCCTGTGTCATAAAAAGAACAAAGCAGTGAAAATTGATTAATAAAAGTCTTCGTCTGTACTCGCAAAGCAGCTATGAGCATTGGGAGTTTGTTTGAGATGAAGAGTATGTTCTCAGAGACTAAACACCTCTTTTGTCTAGTCTTTTGACCCACAGGAACCTGCCTCTCTCTCCCTCCACTGAGTAAATTCACCTGGCCAGCTGGTAGCAAAACTGTATTTCCATCCCTCCTGCAAGAGAAGGATAAAGTTAGGAGAATGTTATAATGCCTTTATAGCATGAAAACCAGTGGTGAATCTGAACCACCTGAGTTCTGTCTCTGTAGGACAATGAAAAATGTCCGCTTGAAGTGCAAAGATCAAGTGCTGCGAGAGCAAGGTCAGATGCTTTACATGACATATGATGTGACTGTCATTTCTCAGGCTCAGTAGCCGATGGAAATGTGGCGACAGGATGAGCCAATCACTAAGGTACCATGCCTGGCATTTAAATGGAGTGCAGTAATTCCAGCAGTGCCAAATGATTAGAGATCTAATTGCCATTGTCTAATGAATTCCTCTGTGGCATGGTGTGTATGTTCAAAAAAGTGTTAAGCTGAGTCTGGCAAGGTACTCTCACTAAAAATGCGTTTTAAAAAGATTAGAAAGATTCTGTTTTTCTGCTCCTAAATAGTCTCATAAATTAATAAAAGGTTATATATATAGGCATATCTATAAATAATGGATGACTCTTTATTGAGAATTACCTTTCTATACATTCCAACATTTGGCTCTAGGGAAATCCTGCTCTCTGTGTTAAATGCTCCTCCAAGATCATGAGGATTATACAATCCAATTTTTTTTTGTTTTAAAAATCATTATCAACTTCTTTTCTTTGCAGAGTATATCACCTTATGATCGTTTCAATGTACTAGTGACGGATACAAGATATAAAGCATTGATTAAAGGAGTGGAAAATATAATTTATCGGTAGACTGAAGACCTCTGTGTACTCCAGTTAAGGTGACTTGATCACACCCTCTGAGTACCTCTGGGGGAACAGAACTTTGGTGACAGATTGCTCTTTGGTTGACTTAACGTCAGCCATTATACCACCCAGGCTATAACATAACAAGCATATCTTGGGTAAAATCATTCACAAAATTAGATGTCCCTTTTTAAAATGGGATAGTAGTTAACCAGTCACACAGTTCCCAAAGACTGTCGTGACCTTTCTGTTCCTGGCAATGTCTAAACATAGAAAGCTATGTTCTGTTTTAAAGGAATCCAAACTCAGTCAGACAGTCCAACGGCCTGTGTAACACCAAAGAATGCCGCAAGCTGCAGAGGTGTGATTCCCATCTGCTTGTGTAACCTAAACAGTTACACTTGGATTCAGATTTTAACGCTCACCTGTGCCACCTCCCCTTACAAAAAAGTTGCTTTTCTTTAGAATGCTGATTTTGATTTGTTCCTGTTCCTGAAAACTTTTTGAGATAACTAAAAGGTGAACGTCTGCTGATGTGGGTTTTTATCTGACACCAAAGTCCGCCTTCTTCGTAAATGGGGAGGTCTTCTAAATGCCTTTCCACTTCACTTTCTGATCTCCTCCTAAAGGTCAGATCAAAGTGAACAAATGTTGGCAGATAAAGTTGAATGCAGAGGGGTCTGAGCTTTTTTCAGATCCTGTGATTGACAGCTAAGGCCTTGCACAGTGACAGTGTCACTTGAGAGACCCTACACTTTTTTTCCCAGGTTTTCTGCAGTCTCTGGTGTCACGGGGGGACAGCCCCCTGTGGTAATGCCAGGCTCCTCACTGTCAGGGGGCTAAGACCTGGACTAATTCATTGCGGTGCAGTTTAATTAAACTGCACCGGAGTTGTTTCCCTGGTAAAATAAGTGTGGGAAGAGAATGTGTGTCAAAAGAGACATGCCTCTTACTGTGTGTGCTTTATTGTTACACCACAGCTAATATATTGTGGGAATTCCCATGGAGTCAATGATAAACTATATTATCAAGCTCCATAAAATAGGCATTCTACTAGTGAGGGTTACTGTAGCCCACAATTCCATTAATCCTCCTAATTTATTATATTATAGCTGTATGTGAGGTCTCATAAATTTATTATACCCCTTTCATCTTGATAAAAATGCTTGTTTCTCCTCTCAAATAAAAACCCTTATTATTTGTTTTGTCTGTCTTCAAAAAGTAAATTTATCAGCCACTTGCAAGAAAATATGATTATTGGCTGAGAAATCTAAACTGCACTTGACATGTCTTCTGCCATAAAATTAAAGAATTTTATTAAACCTTGCTTTCTGAGTAAAAAAAAACAGTATATGAAGGCCCATTGAATTTTTATTTGCTTTTGTGTTAGAGTATTGCATTCTCTTTTATTTATATATCTTTACAAGGTTTTTTAATTTAAAGCCACAAAACCTGCATCTGTCAGCTTTGCCTTTTATGAAGAAGGCAATTTTTGAGACTCAACACTACATGTCTCTTGGAAATTGATCTGGGTGGCAAATAGAATTATTCCCTCTTTTAGGGCATTTCACAGGAGTAAAATATTTAACGATAGGTTACATTGCAGTAATCTAAGCTGAAACATTTGTTGCATGTTAATATATGTGCTGTGTTAGGTAAGTCTGTGTGAATCAAATAGCAAACTCTTCCCCTAGAGCTTGCGTTCCTGAAGTGGTTGCAAAGTGTCCTTCATCTTTCACTGGTACTTAATGAGTGTGAGAAAAAAACTTGCTTCAGCTACAGACTAAAAAGAGGAAGTCCTCTGCCATGGTTCAAAACAAAACATGAAGATGGTGTTGATTTAGTGAAATCTCACAATGAGCAACATCGAGTTTGGTTGGGGAACACAGGAAAGGCCATGGTGATTCAGCCTAAGGGCTCCTCTAGGGCAGTGTCTCTGATGATGGCCAGAAGCAGGTGCCTGACTGACGAAAGGACAAAGTATATGACACTTTTCCCAGCTACTATCTCAGACTGCTTTCAACTCAGATTTCTTGGGAGTGATGTGGTTTGGCTTATTTACTAATCCTCTGTGGATCTGTCTTTCAAACATTTCTCCATTCTCCTCTTGAACCCATGTAAACTTTTTTAAATCCACAACAGCCTTTGGCAAGTTCTGTGCAGTTACTTCATGTTGGGGTGAAGAAACCATCTCCTTGCATTCATTTTGACCCTGGTTTTTCCTCACATTATCTTAGAGCCCTAGATTTTGTATTAGATAAAACAACAAACTGCACACCCATGTCTATGCTTTCCATGCTGCTCCTTATTTTCTTGATCTCTGCTATACTCCCACTGAGTCCTTTCCGTTGCAAGCTGAAGAGTCCAAGCCTGCTCAGTCATTCTCTGTGCAGAAGCCACTCCTCAGACTTCTACATTTTAAGAACAGGGTTTCCTTCCCCTCCTGTGCCTTTCCTCCTTTTTGGATTCTACTACCGCTTATCAAGCTACATTATAAGATTTGTTGTGGAATGACCACCTCTTAATCCAGCTCTCCTTGTAAGTAGAGTGCAAGAAAATTGCTTATCCAGAGCAGGCAAAAATATGTCAGCTTTATCAGTGGATAATCCCTCCTCTTACTCATTGCAACAAATAAGGCTACCAAGTTGGTTGATATTTGTGCACTACTACTGCAGTGGTGTTCTTTCCCTGCATACTCAATGCTTTGTACTATCTGTGTTCTAAGATGTGCACTGTTGTGGCTGAAGTCTGTTCTCAATAACTTACTGAAACAATCTCTCCATTTGCCCTCAATCAGATCTCAGATTTACCGTAAAATACCGAGAAGAAACAATAAACCTATGTATTGCCTGTTAAAAGCTAAGAAACTACAGAAGTAGGGACACCTGTATCACGTAAGAGGTCTTCAAAGCTGGAAGGTCTTTGTGAGGAACTTGAGGGATCAGGGGATTAAACTGGCTCAAACTACCTCAACAGGTCCCGGGCTTTCTGCCAGAGTATTCAGAATCAACTGAAGTTCACATCACCTGAAACACAGGAAGCCAGTGCTCGTAGTAGTTCTTAACGCTGGAAGGACCTTACACCCAAGATACAGCCCACAGCATTCACTATCAGTAAACATAGTTCCAAAATCTGTTTCCAAATGCTGATGAAAAGGTTTGAAGCACAAGGAAGTGATACAAAAGTCCTACTGAACAGGAGACTCCCAATACCCAAGAGAAGGAAGTCTTAATGAATAACCAAATCTAAATCTCCTCTAGGCCACATTACAACAAACGTCAAAACTAACACATCACAAGTTGCTAGTGTTAAAAATTACTTTTAAACATAAACAAAAAGGCTGAGGGAAAAATTTTGAAGTGCTGTAATATGGTCTTAAAAGAGGAACAGGGAGGAAGGGTAAAAAGGCTAAGAAATGTCCTAGACAGAAACTGTAATGTGAAGGAGGATTCAGTGTTGTCTCAAAAGCCACACGATTTTCTGTTTGAACACAAGCTAGAAAAAGTCACATTTTAGAAGACTGTTCTTGCAGGAAAATTGAAGCTGTTAGAATTGTCTGATTTGGTGTAATTAACTGCAATTCAAGAAATTAAAATGAAGCAAATTATTTCATTGGGAATCTGAGAGGAAGAGTGTTGGTTTTCTAACTGCCTGAAAAATAACGACTGGGGGATGTTTCCTAAGCATGCCTTTGCTGAGATCCTGGGGAAGAAAAACTGCACTGAGAGAGCAGCAGCACCAGCCTGGGTAGTTAGTGAAAAGAGAAACATCGCTAAAAGACCAGTGCCTAGCATCCATGCTGGCGCTTACCCGGGCTGTGTGTGCGCGAGTGGGAGGTGAAAAAAGCTCCAATTTCCAAATCAGTTGGTATGATTTGTCACCACGGGGTAAAAACCTTTCGCCCTCAAGCTCTTTAGAATAACCTGATAAGAGTTGGTTTCTAGTGCAGCTTTATGGAAACCCCCAATGTGGCACGTGTAGTCCAAGAGAGAACTCACTCGTTTCTGTGCTGATCTGCACTACAGTGCACGTTTGGACAATGTTACTAAAATTAACAGAAGGACAGGATTTTCTTGAAATTGACAGAGGATGAGAATCTGCTCCCTGTCATAAAATCTGCCTCTCTCTGCAGCAGCCTCTGAACTGCACCTGTGTTGCCTCCTGGCCACTTTTAGAATTGTTTCGTGTCTAAAAGCTTCTGATCTCATAACAGCAGAAAGAACTTTTAGATATTAAATCAAGTATGTGCCTTGAAAACCAAGAACACGTTATTAGTTCAGCATTTAAACTCTTTGGCCATATTTCTGTTCCTACTTCCAAAACCACAGTGAGACATACCCTCCATAGCTGCATCAGATACCAAAAAATAGAGAAACAAACAGTTGTGGAAACCTGAAGCAGATAGATCATAGGCTGCCTGTGCCATGAAACATGATACTACTTTGGGCTATCAACTCTGTTGTTAAAATTTCAACAAAAATTGTCAGTGAGTTCTTCTCCACAGAGCCGGTACCTTCTTGGACTCCACAGAGAAACTCACTGTTTGAATGGCAACATTTCACTCAGTCATCCTCCCTTTGACCCTTTCCTTTCTGTCAAAAAATGGTCTTTGTTCTTCAAATAAGTACATCACTTGAGCATTTTACTGTCTAGCACAGCTCTCTGCTAAGTTGTTTTCTCAATTAAGGAGAATGTTAGGTGTGGGTTTCCACTGGCCAGCAGATTGTTTCCTGCCTAAAGATGCTCTTTTTTAAAAAAAAAAACAAAAACAACGTATCCACATCCTGCTTGTAATGACAAAAAGTAAAAAATCACTATGACCTGCCAATGTGAGACAGTTTCTCATTCTGGACTGCAAAAATTGCTCTTTTATCACTGAACAGTGTTCAGTAGCTATTCCTTATACTGCAATCTTGAATTTGCAGTCCCGTTTTCAGTATCCCACTTAGTTGCATTCAGCAGCCAGGTGATGAAAACAACTGAAGTCTTTAAACCTCTGTACAATTGGTATCCTCAAACACAAGTAAATTTGTTCCGTGCTTTATTAAAATGATGCATCTTCACACAGGAAATTGATCTATCAGAATTAACAGCCTATAAAAAGTGTGCTTCAAAATCAGTTTTGTGCAATGCCCATTAAAGACAACCACAGTTTATGACTATCAACTGCTAGCACAGAAAGACTTTCAAGCAGTAGATATTCACTATCCATGTTGAAGGACATGTCACTGCTTTCACAGAGAACATTTACTGCCTGATTTGTTTGTTTGTTTTTTAATTACATGAAATGTAATTCTAGATTTTTGGCTAGCCAAAATCCAGTACGTGAAAAAGAAGGAGCATGGACCTGAATATGACATTTTATCCCATTTATCCTTTTAGTATGATGCTAATAAGATTGAGTGACACTCCCTGTTATTAACGAACATTTAGGTGTACTTGTGTTGCTCAAACGTTTTGGGATACCTGTGTGACTACTGCCGTCACTCTATATGGGCGGAGAAAATGGCCTTCACATAAATTGAGGCTTTGCATTTTTCTGCTCACTGTACAAAAGTGGTCCTTCCTTCACACAGAAAATTTAAATTTTTAAAGCCAAGCTGCACAGGTTGGAGGAGAGTATGAATACACTCGCTGACTTGCCTTGGCTAACATCTTCCACAGGCAGAGTAACGCCCCATTAGCCACAGATGCAGGAGATATGCTCAGAAAAGAGTTTAGTACACACATAATCCAGTAGAGAGAGAGGATTCAAGTTCAGGAAGGTATTCTGGGCCAGCTGCCATTAATTGCAACTGAACGAGGTATGGATGTGAGTATAAGTACCTCTGTATTACAATAAAATTAATGAATATGCGAAGGCAGCAGGAAGGACTTTATCGGACAGTTTTCTAGAGCTCTAACTTAGATGCATAGACTAGAGTGAGACTAGGACCACACAGAGGTTAAAGCTTTGTTTTCTCAAGAAGGAAAGAAAATTCAGTAGGCTTTCCTGCACACGGCTGCAAACACACAGCTAGTGAATTTTCATGTAAGTCAACAAGAGAAGGCAAACCAAACATTTTTCACCAGTGTTTAACTCAACTCACTGAAATGTGTAAATTCTTTTGCCTATTAGAACAGATGCTATTATTAGTTAATTAACTTATGAAAGTGCATGCTTAGGAAAAAAATTGCTATTTCCATTTTATAAGCAACTTTAAGCCTGTAGGCTCCTAGGACCCAAACCAAAATTGGGAAAAGAGATAAATAAGGTGTTGATAGAATTAACCCAATTTTATCCATAGGATGGTTTAATATATTTGATTAAAATTGGAATTAACCTGTCATACAAGACAACTTTCCTTAAACAGTAGTGGACAAGTGTGAATCCATTGCGAGTGCTGCACATCCTCGCTTACTGACAAATTGAGAAACTACATCAGCTGCACATCTGCTTCAAGAACAAAAATGCACCAGCATGCTACTGAAGTTACCTGCAGCCCAGAGAGCAATCCAAATCTCAAAGCTCACCTCAGATACAAATGTTTGGAAGAAATTATTTGAATCGTGCCTAGAAGGTTGGCACTGGAAGGCACTGTGAGAAAAGTGAGTGGTAACGAAGAGGTCTCTTCAGGGAAACAAGCGTGCTACGAGGTTCCTTGCTCTGGAAATCAAGAGGCTTCTGCTTTGAGTCTATAACTTGGTTGAACTCAGTTGTGATGTGAAAGAGCAAGGAGGGCTGATGCAGGCTAACAGTACAACTTTTACATTGCTTCCCATTTGGAGTCTGGAAATTTAGTTGGGAAAAAACATCAGAGGCTTACATGACTTGGCAAGGAAATGGAGATGCAGGGCAGAGAGGTGTGTGGGCAGGGAAAGGGTCCAAACGTGAATTACTCTAATAAAGTTGAGAAACTTTCAGTTCACACAAGGTTCTTCCATGTTTATTGGCAACAGTCCTGAATTGACAGCATATAGCAAGGCTTGGACTTAAATAGCCTCCAATGACAACCATTTGAAGAGGTTGTTCAGTCTTAAAACAAAACAAAAATAAAGCCATTACACTGTTCATCTAGAGGAAAGTTCAAGGGAAAAAAAGGGAAGAGAAAGCTGTGCAGTTGGTCAAGGTTAGGAGGAAGACCTAACAGAAATATATGACACAGTTTCTCAACCTGAGAAGTTTTTTTTCACTGTGCTTCTGTGGGGATTTTGTTAAACTTTGGGTTTTTTTGCAGTAGTGCTGTATGTTACAAGTCCTTTTGATATAACTAATACCTAGTGAATAGGTGAAGTGAGTAAAATTTCTCCCCTGCCTTCCAAGACTGGATGCTACTGTGGTGGGTTGACACTGGATGGCTAACAAACACCCACACAGATGCTTTCTAACTCCTCCTCCTCAGCAAGAGGCAAAAATAAGATAGAAGAATTTGTGGGTCAAGATAAAGACAGAGATTGCTCACCAGTTACTACCATGTGCAAAACAGAGGCAACTTGGGGGAAATTAATTTATGGCCAATTAAGAGACACCTGGATGGTGAGAAACAAAGATGAAATTAAATCAACACCTCCTCTCCTCCCCATTTTCCCTGGCACAACTTCACTTCTTCATTCCGGACTCCTCTACCTCCTCACCTCTCCTACCTGAGCAGCAGAGGGAGATGGATTTGGGGACCCGTGGTCAGTTGATAACAGCCTCTCCCTGCCACTCCTTGCTCCTCACACTTTTCTCCTGTTCATGCAGGGTTCTCCACAGGCTGCAGTCTTGCAGATAAACCTGCTCCACCATGGGCCTCCCATGGGCTGCAGGGGAGTCTCTGCTCCAGTGTCTTGGAGCACCTCCTCCCTCTCCTTCTTTCAACCTTGATACTTTCAGGACGGTTTCTTGCACTGTTTTTTCCTCACTTCTCATTGCTGGGCAGCATTTTGTCCTTTCTTGAGTATGCTTTCCGAAAGCACAGCTCTGCGCTGCAGTTGGTCCATTGGAGCTGGCTGGCACCGCCTGGGTCCGGCATGGGTCAGCCCCCAGCCTCTCCTCACAGAGACCACCCCTGCAGACTGCAACACCCCACTGCCAGCTCCTGGGAAGCTCCACCCAGTACCGTTACTCATGACATTTTAGTGATAAGGTCATAATTTGGCCTTTTTTAAAAAAACAAAACAAAAGAGACAAACACAAAAAACAGGTAAAGAGAGTGAGGGTGAATGTATGCCTAGGGACAGAAACCCAGATATACAAGTGCTCTCGCTCCAGCGCCTCCTGCTTTTCCCATGCTTGACTGCTGACACTTCAGATCCCTCTTAATATGTTAGAAAGGATGTGTTAACATGTTTGCCATTGATAACCAACCAAGGCAAAGCAACTAAAAATTACACCGCAGGTGACAATCCTGACTCTTGGCGTTCTAGAAAACTTCTCCCAAAGACTTTCTAAACATCTTCCGGTGATCTGCAGTCTCAGTGGGAGGAGGGAGGACTCTCTGCTAGCAGTTTCTGTGCTTGCCCTTAGGCGAGCTCGATTCCCATACTTGGTGCAAGCACAGCCTGCCTTGCAATAACCTGAAAGTCGAACACGCCCAATGCAACCCAAGTCCCACTAGAAATAAATTTTACTTTCACATCTCCAGCCTGCTGCCGGGGCTGGTAGGAGCCTTGTGTCTACACTGAAGATGTGTTTCCAGGGGGTGGTGACAGCTCTCAGAAGAAAGCAGCAAGTGAAAGGGGAACATGACAGGGGGCTCTGTCTGACATGGACCTTAGCAGCATGGGAGAGGTTGCAGGGACAGCGGAGGGAGCCAGCACAGCCTGGCGGGTGACAGGACGGTCGGCATTAATTCTCACCCTCAGACAGAGGCTTCTACCAGCAGCCCGAATCGAAAAGAAAAGTCTGCTTTTAAATCATAAGGAAAGTTAAAGTAGTCGACCATAAATAATGTAAATTACAATAAAGCAAAATTTTAAATAGACTGAGCAATATATATTTCTGACCAAAACAAAGACTATCAACCTCAAACTACTCACATGCAAACCAGTATTTTTTGATAACAGGATCACCTTCTGCCCTGACTGTTTATGAATTTTATGGATTTGTTTGAAACTGTCATTGGGGACTGGTAAGAATTTGGGGTAAAGCAGCAGGTTGCTAGAGACCAGAAACACCATGTGTGTGAAATGACTGAGTGCCCTTTTTAAAACCTCCTGAACAGTCTGAGAAATAACGTGGACATTTTCAAATATAAGTTTTCTATTTCCAGAACTAAGAAATGAAAATTAAAACCAGAGGTCGTAGCCAATGTTAAAACAGTTAAAAGCTGAAGCTCAGCGTTTATGCGTGGATTTATTTCCGCAGTTGTGATTGATTACCCAAGTCAGGGAGCAGTTTTGCTTCCACTATAAGCTGGCTTTATCACTTACAGAATTCATCTTTGCTTAAGTGAGAAAAATTCCAGTTCACAGGTAGAAGTTTAACCACTCCATACATGCCCTGGGAAGAAAGCAGGCAGTGAATGTAACAGCAACGGCAGCTTTTGGACAGAAGGACCTGGATTCCCTGGATTCCACTTCACTCTGCCTGTGATGGAGCAGATGGAACGGGCTGTGGAGCAGAGGCTACAGAACATACACGCTCCCGCGTTTATACCACAGACACACTTGCTGACAGAAGAGCAGCAGATTTATTAATCCAGCCTTGAATCAAGAAGTCCAAGTTCTGTTCCTTTATTCTTCCTTTAGTGATTTTGGGTTTGGGGGGGAAAATATCAATGCAGATCTAGCATTCCTGGGTATAAACTACAGTACAAAACAGTAAGTAAGGGATGGTGGTTTTCTCTGCTTTGGTCTGAGAATAAGGGAAGCTGGCAGTCATTTGAATAAAAAATGTCTTTCGGAGGTCCCCTTGAAGAGTATTATTATGCATTGGCTTTTAACAACTAGTGAAGTACGTTAAACACAGAATTGATTCTTCTTTAAAGAGTTCTTTTACTGTAATCACACAAATTTCAGTATGTCATTTAAGGTCAGGGCAAATTAGAAATATGCACTTAGTACAAAGTCCAGTCACAGCAAAACAACTATTTTTCATAGAGTAAAGCCACCAGTATTTTTATTTTTAACACAAATCCTTGGAAAACTAATTGAAAAACAACCTCCAAATGACATATTTCACTTTCCTCATATATGTAAGCAAGCAGTGAACGCTTTACAAAGTGCACAACGCAGTCTTAATAAGAAGACACTCTTAGCACCACTGAATAAAACATCTATCAGTCAGAGACATACTGAAAGTGTAGACCAGCAGTCGGTCCCATTGCCACGTTCAGAAAGCCAAACTGAGTCCCAGCATCACCAGGTTGGTGAGATCTGTGAACAGTGCCAAGAAAAAAAAGCTTGTCACCTATAAGCTATCAATCATCTTTGGCCAGCACCTGGAATAAAACAAAATAGCTCTGATAGGGGGCTTCATTCAAGTCTCCCCTGCCACAACAGTGTAAACACAAGAGGAAATTGCTGAATTCAACTAGGACTCCCAGAAAAAGTCAGGGGCCATCCTGAGCGAACAGAAATAGAAATATTGTTTCACAATGGCCATGCTTAGACGTTGTAACGTGAATTCACATAAACATGGTGCTTCGCTGGAGAGGAGCTAAAACACGTGCCAGCACAGACCATCTTGAGAAGGAAAGGGCTAAGAGGAAAAAGTTCTTCCAAAAAAGATGCTTACTAGGTGAAAAAAAAATCAACCTAGATTCACCAGCCTGGCCACTTTCTGGTCGTTACCTAATGCAAGCCAAACCAAAGTGATTTTTAAAAAATGTTACCAGAAAGAATTACAGGAGTGGTAATTCTGAGTGTTAAGCTCCATGGACGATACCCTCCTTTTAGGGGAGCAGGGAAGGAGCTAATTCAGTGCTCTGGCAAAACTTGTTGCAGGTAGCTCCATACTGACTGCTGAATTTCTCCACATAGTGTCAGCTGGACCCCAATGACAAGATAGCAGAGTCCCTTTCACAGGGAGCTCTGGAAAAGATCTGTTTGAATTAGTCTTGCAGGCGGTTTGAGAAACTCTATGAGCTCTTCCAGGTTCTCTATCACATAAATTGCAACATAACTGCAGTGGTTACTGTTAAAGGACAAATAATTACTTACCAGTGAGTTGAAGACAAAAGAACAAGTAATTGCTTCTTTTCTTTATAGATTGCTTAAACTATAAAATAGAACTACAGGCAAAAAGTGTCGTTAGTCATTAATTTGTAGCTCAGTGTCCTGGTCTGAGTTAGAACAGAACTAATTCTGTTCAGTGGTTTCACTTTCCAGCTCAGACTCTAAGTGACTGCACTGTCTGAAGTTAACGGCATATTTCTGCAGACGGTGTCTGCTTCTAGCAGTGACAGCGCTGGATGTTTACAGTCACCGCCAGGGACTGGTGTGCGGAAAGGCTCTGGCTTACGCTTGCTCCTGTGCAGACCAAGGTCTCTGCTAAATCCTGTGTGCCACGGTGGGGGTGCAGTAAGTGAGAGGCCACAGCTGTGGGGAGGAGCGGACAGGACAGGTGACCCTGACCTGACCCACAAGGTGTTCCATCCCACAGACATCATGTTCAGTATAAAGCTGAGGGATTACAAGAGTCAAGCTCTCTTCTTCAATGGCTGGTGCCCAAGGAGGACTCTGCCTGTTCTGCCCACAACATCAGTGGTGACAATGACGTGATTGCCATCGGTGGGGTTGGGTTCAGTATTGGTATTGTGTATGTTTGTATATTTAGTTTTATGGGTATCATTTTCATTAAAGCAGTTTTAATTCTCTTTTCCAATCCGTAAGACTCTCTCCCTTATCCCCTTTCTCTTCCCCTTTGGGAAGGGAGAGGGATTCATAGAGAGCATCTGTCATTTGTCCAGTGACTGACCCAGCCCTAACCCATGACACTCAGTGGATGCAAAGTATTTGTGGTACAGAGTCAATGTGGACCCCTGTTAAAGTGCAATATTTTCTCCTGTCTGTTTCGTGATATCAGAGAGGAAAGTGCAAAGGGAATCTAAATTCTACCCACAATGAAAAGTGCCTGGAATACAACATGGTACAAGCTCTCCAAACCAATTTTTGTGTGAGGAAGTAAATGTTAAGGCTTGAAAGGGGAAACTGAAGAGGTCACTGTGGTTTTATTGAGCTTTTTCTTCTTGTCAAACCAGCGGGTTGTGTGTTGTACTCCTTATGGGTCACTGATAGCCTATCACAAAGCTCCCTCTGTTTGGATACTACCCCTGAAACCCCACCACCCAGCAGAGCAGAAACACTGAGGTGGAGCTAACGTCCAAAAAGTTTTCTGGCACAATAGCTGCAGCTGTCATGGTAGGACAAGAAAGTAGATTTTATACTGGTATATTTCTCTCATCATATGCATGACAGAAAGTCTAATGAGCCTTGCTAGTTTCTTAGTGGCTTTTAAGGCCCTATAAAATAGCCTGCTATCAGTTTGATCTGTGTTCTCAAGATGTCTGCCTGAACTTCAGAGAGCTCCGGCAGGAGCTTTGTTTTCATTCTCCCAAGCCGCTTGGAAGAGATAAGCTAATTAGCTGAGAAATTAGAGAGGGAAACTATTAGCATCACAGAAGTGAAAATGGAAGCACTATGAGAATTTATAGATTGGAAAGACCTCCCCACCTACTGCTTTCTAAGGTCTGGAGGGGTTTTTTTTCCAGGGAAAAACAGTTCCTGCCAACAGTCCCAATCAGCAGGGTCTTGTTTAATGTCAAGTGGAGAAACACTTTATCCTTCAATAGTCTACTTGTAGTTGAATTTACAACTTTATGGAGTTTCAAAAGGAGCCTGTTTCTAGAGAGTGGAAGGATTGAGCTTCAAAATTACCAATGACAGGAGCTACAGGTAGAGATATGGGTAAACAAGGAGAAGGAGAGATGCTTCCCTTCTGATCTATACTGTGTGTCTGGTTCCTGAAGTCATTATCCCTCTCCCTTCCCTCTCAGCAGCCTAGGGCTGTCCTATGTCAATTGACATGCTGTCAGCTCCTGGTATGTCCTCAGCATTACCCCGTAACCATTGTTATCCTCAATTCAGAACAAAGTACAGGACTTTTTGGTTTTGGTTATACTGGTCTGACCTACTGCAACTGAGTCCGCAGAGACAGTGCTCCCAGAACAGAAGAGAGATGGCTCTCATAATGGTTTTGCAGCATAACTCACACACTTCATTCTTAGAAAACAAAGAGATTGGTTTGTTCTGTTTTCAGATTTACATTAATCTAGGTTCACTGTCTTGCTCCTTTCCCGGTGTGCCCAGGCCACTTTCACAATAGAAAACATTTGTTGTATTACCTAAACATATGTATTACAGTGGTACCCACTTGCTCCTACAGACACACCTGACAACTTACTAATGAAAAGATGCAAGTCTGAATATACCTACTGCACAAAAGCATGCCGTCAGTGACCCAGATTCTGCCAGACCCCCTCAGTTGAGAACACCTTCCTTTGCAACAACTTCCCACAGATTTAGCAAAGCTTTCCATGGTCTAAGCCTCATACAGTTTGAACACTGTTAGCAGAAGTTTCACAGAGAACAGTTAAAACTTGTCTCTGAAATAGCTCACACTTCAGACTTTGAAAATTCTCATGTTCAGGTTGATTTCCAGAGATTACTTCTACAACTGACATTCAGCCTATCTGAAATGAAATCTGCAGAAAACGTTCCGCTAGAGTGACATCTATCTTGCAGCAGCATGTATTCGGACCTTACAGACTGATGGCAAAATGTACCCCTGTCCCGCACGGAAGTACATCTAGGTGCTGAAGTTCTGCAGAGCAAATACAGTCATATGGGTTTTGATGATACAAAGCAGAAAGAAATTGGAGCAATGAAACCTTTGTCTTCTCTTAAAAAAATGAAAAATATATTTACTTAGACACCACATGAAAAAATAGGCAAAGCAAAAGCATACAATCAGGGAAAATCCAACAGATATTTGAGACTTACTAACCATTTATATAGAAAGTCAGCTGCAAAACATTTCCTTCTTAACTCCTTCCCTGGGAGATATGAAAATATCCTTGTCTCTGCTAACCACTGCAGAAGTCAAGGTTGGTGGAAAAAAGGAACAGGGAGACAGGAGCAGACCCCATTCACCTAAAGTAATTTCTCTCAGAAATTTTATTTCTGGCCCTGACCCTAGATTTGACTTTTCTTTCTGATTGACAAGGAGATCCCCTTCTTGTCACATCTCCTGCCACATCTCTTTCCTGAATTACCTTCTAGTACTACCAGACTGGCTCTAGACTGCCCTAACAGCATTTCTTCATGACTGTTCCCATGTTCCCTTCTTGCTGCTGGGGTGGTTGTCTTTTTTCCTCTTTCCTCTCTCACCACAGGTGCATTCCCCGTAAATAGATAAGGACCAAACCTTTTCCCTTAAAGGAGGGAAACTATACTTCTGAGTAACTCCATCTATGCCCCCAGCTCCTTCTCAGAAAACTTTTGTACATAGCAGCAGGAAGAATGCAACACATCCCTTTCAATGCCATGTCCTTTTCCACTTAATGTTCCTTTAGATGCTTAAAATAACTCTTTTAAATATGCTAAGCTTTCACACTGCCACTTCCTGGATTTCCTGTTATCTTCTTGTGATCCCACAAATGCAAGCAAACATCTGGGGAGAAACATGCTCTAAGAGCCAGCTCACAGAGGAAACACGCTGCTTTGCTGCAACGGTAAATTTGACTGCGGGGTACCCAGACCAATCCTGCCTCGGGCTGAATGGGTGTACAACTGCACTAACTGTCACTGTGCATGAAACTACTTACCTCAGGGAGGTAATTACAACTTAGTTTTGCAGCGACATGCCCAGTACTTCCTACATTATTATATACAGAATCTCTCGGAGCAGCTTGCAGGACTCTCCCACCAGTGTCATGAACGAGGGTGCAGGCAGGGACTCCCCCACCCGTGGAAGAGGAGAGGTGTTTTGGTTTTTGCAGAGTACCTGTTTCAGAAGAGATGAGTAGGCATCACAGCCTGTTTTTCCCGGTGTGCCCAGGCCACTTTCACAATAGAAAACATTTGTTGTATTACCTAAACATATGTATTACAGTGGTACCCAGCTCTTTCACAGACATCTGGGAACAACCTGGCTTCTGGCACTTCCCACCTCTCTCCTATGCATCACATGTGTAAAGACATGGGATTATGTGGCCCGACGTCCTACAATAGTCCCTTTGAAGAACATGGAAACAAGTAGAAGTCAATAAACCTCTCTCAATATCGTCTTGAAAAGACTAAGTTTTTAACCAACTGTTAAGGAATACTTCTGTTGACTAGTACTTGCACTAAACATATATATTTACTTAAACATTTTGTATATTTATCGTTGGCTTTGAGAGATGTGTCACTGAGGTCAGTAACATTTTAATTGCTAAAGAATTTTTTTTCAAAGCCACTTGGGAATGGTTAAAACAGGATACAGGGCTTTTATTCCTGCTTGCCTTCATGAAGCGAGTTCTATTCTCTGCTGTACACCTGATAGCTGCTATGCATACAGATAGAGTCCTAACAATACTGTTCTGACATTTAAGTATTTCACCCTCTGTGCAGGACAGCCCGTTCGTATTTTTAAGCTTGGTTCTTGGGCCAAATGCAAAGAGACCACTGTGTGACTCCCAGCTTATCTTCTGTACTCACTTCTAAAAAGTTAATGCTTGGGTGTGTCAGGTATCACCTGGGGATTTAAGCAAGAGGCTTTTTGCAGTTAACTCAATCCCATGACCTGCTCTGAATTACCTTTGATTTGAAGGCAGTTTAGTTAAGTACCAAACTGCCCCTTCCATTAATCAGAATCAAATTCTCCTGAAATGTGGGTGCACAGTAATTCCTATTTTGCCTCCTTAATGGCTCTATACGTCCTCTGTTACACCTTAGAGCAAAGGTACTGGTGAGACACAGGTAGAGAAGGTTGTTTTGTTGTTCTCACCTTCTCAAATCTGCTTTTCTGTGCTGCATGTTTCTGAAGTCTCAGTGTCTAGGTATCCTGGCACTTGTCTATACAGAGGTTAGGGCCTCCTTGTTAAAAGTGACTTGTCATCATTCAGAGAAACAGTTTATTCATTGCTGGTTTCTGTTTTACCTATATTACAATCAAACTCACTTTTGTCCGTCTTTCAGCACGCGGAAGAGCAGAGCAATAGGCATGAGCTCTGTCTCATTTCTCCTCATTACTAACTGCAAAGATGGTGTCCAGCCTGTGCGCAAAGAGCGGCGGTCCTGCTCTCTAGACAAGCACTCCTCTTGTTTGCAGGCTAAATGTGGCTTTATGCGTGCCCCCAGTCAAGGGCTGCAATAGGAACAGGTAATAGAGGACAACCGTCTTTATAGCAAATGGTATGAAATAGCGTAGGCAGCAGCTGACTTACCAGCTGGATTTTAGACTCAGGCAAGGAGCTCTGGAGGATTTTCCAAAAGAATTACTGCTCCAGCGTCACTGTGAGACAAGCTTATCATCCCACCCCAGGTTACTCCATGCTGTCGCTGTGCTAGCCCACAGAAGGCACAGGCAGCTGCGGCTGCACTGATGTGGCTCCTGCAGTGCCCTGTGACAACCATGGGATCGACTCTGCCGCTACAGCCAGGATCAGCTTCTCTTGCAAGTCAAATTACTCCATCATTCTGTGGCAATACCTCCTGAGATTAACCGTGAATTATCGCATTGCGCAGAATAGGCAGCAAGGGGACGTTTTAAGAAGTTATCTTTCAGAAAAGAGGGATACTTGGTGAAACATCAGTGCCGGTTACTTTCAACAGTTTACCAAAGTGTAACTGTTTTATGAATCCTTACTTCTCGCAAGAATAAATAGCAAGTGAAAATTATCATCAACCAGAATTGTGCCTGGAGAGATGGTTTGCTGCTGGGTCTCCATCCTTCACTCTACCTGCTGGTTTTGTCCCTTCTGTAATCAGACTATCATCAGAGGCACATGGCATGTATCCCATCTCCTCCTCCTGCGGGCTGACTTGCCCACTTAGGGGACAGTGTACATGATAGATATTGTCTGTCTTCCACAACTGACGCAGAGACGGAGGCTTTATAACAGAATGACTTATGTTGACCTAGGGAATGTACATGCTTGTACACAGCAATTGTTACCATTTTCAACCCTAATCATTCCTTGAGGACTGGTGCCTTTTGCTTACTGCCCTCTAGGTTTTTAGAAGAAGCCAGATTACTGGTTGTATTTAAGATATACATTAAAAATAACTTTTGGTAAATGAACAACGCTTCTTGAAAATCCTGCTAGGAATTGTCCCCAGGGTATTTTCCTTTGGGAGAACCTAACTCAATTTTGGTGATTTAAAGGTTCTGTCTAGTTCTTTTAAATATTCCTTTGACGTTGTATTACTCTGCTTGTAATAGATTGTTATTGCCCTATATTGAGTTTGCAGAGTGAAGGTAAATCTTTTGTGATGTGATTGTGCTACCCCAAACTCAATATTGTTCAAAGGTCCTTTATAACTCTCTGGTTTCACTGCAAGAAGCAGGACAAATTTTCATTTTTACTCTCTTTGATTTTTATTCTCTGTTCTGAAACTCTAAGGGACTATATATATAAGCGATGTCTAGCGCACTTTTCATGAATGGAGAACGCAATGACATGGTGAAACCACTGCTATACTCTTTCCTCCCCTCAAACTTGCAGCATTTAAAGGGAGCTTTTCCCCCACCACTTATTTACAATATATATAAGGAGAGAGAAGGAGAAAGAGCACGCACACGTCTTGGCACCATAGATTAGTATTCCTAATACTGTAAAAAACAAAACAGCTTCCAATTTTGATATCAAGTGTATCATGGCAATTTTTGCTTTAGAAATATATAGCATATACATTTTCATGTACTATCACCAGCCCAATTCTTTGTATCGGTACTGTAGGTAACTAGCTACATAGCACAAAATACTTGTTGATGTAGGTAATGAGCAAATGGCAATCAATATACTACACGATACAATATATAGCTATGTTTTCTTCTGTACTGTATGTATAAGTGCAAATACCTACACAAACACACATACAATGGCAAATTTGCCTGTTTTTATATCTGCCCAAGTTTTCTGAGGGACCCCTTCTGGGTTTTCTGAGGACCTGTTCTACATGGTATCAGGTACAAGCACACAGTACTGACATCTACAGGTCAGGAAACCTTTTCTTTTTGATGTTATGGCCCCAAAATGTCCTGAGAGCATTCGCAGCCTCTGAGAGCACAGGACCCTGGCACAGGTCTTGAGTTTCTTCCTAGGTTGTATGTAGAACCAGCAAGAGCACCCCAGATCCTGTCTCAGCTTGCCAGCACACTCTGGGTTAGGGAGGGTAACCGTAAGACCATTTTTGAAGCAGGCTTTTGCAGAAATTGCATTTCAACAAATGCAGATGACGATCCCACTTCAAGGGGACCATCCCTATGCTTGCTCTTGTTCAGCACATGCCTCGTGCCCAAAAGGCTCCCTGCTGCTGCCCGATTTCCTAACAGAGGCTTAAATTAAAACAAGCAAAACTTTGGAGGCAGATCACATTTCTTAAACGAGGCAATCCACATATCAAATGTCTTCTCCTCTCTAGAATATTTGCTAATGACAGTGAACGTAGGATGGAGTTTTAAAATTTTGTCAGGGAATTAGTGTATTTTTGTGAGAGGATATTTTCATTTTGCATCTTGCTAAGTAGCTTACCCAGACGGAAGAATACATTAAACAAACCTCTCAGCTTATGGAGGAATCTCTTTAAACATCAACTGTCCCCAAAGTCTTTGTGATTCCCTAAATGCTTTGACCCCTTTTAATGTTCAGGTTTTATTTGGAAAGCCACACAGACTGCAGAGGCAGTGTTTCTTCTGAGAAAAAAAGGAGCATTCTTTTTGTCTCAGCTTTGTATTAGCAAAAGGTATCTGTACTGCCTAAGGCTATTTAGGAAAGAGACTCGACATTTATGCAGGTTAATAAAGCAAAGAAAGAAAATAGTTTGTCACTATTGTGTAGCTCTTCTTGTTTCATTTTGGTTTTCATTTGGAGTCTCTTTTTTTGTGTGCGCACATACTTCTGAGGAGGTAGGATTTCATTAGAAATGTTAAAGAAAACCAACCTTAATTAGTCTGAAACACATCAGTAAACTCAAGCTTGCTGGCGCAGAGTCATGTAGTGTGAAAGGCCAACACACTGGGGTCAGTCATGGTGAGTTAGTGGTTTAGTAAGACTCCCATGAGTCTACCTCTCAAAACTACAAGCGGTCAGCAAGACAAAATAGCCTTGATCAGCACTCCAAGTCATGCCTCTCTGGACAGGATGGTTAGCTACAGTTTTCTGCCTACTAATGTTGCAATTATTCCTGGTGCCCTTTGTATCCTGGGTCTCTTATTCTAAAATGTTGGCTCAAACCCTTTTCCCAGGTGAGTGTGCTTTGACTTTCTGTAAGTTAAAGGTCCTTCGTGAGATGTGGCTTCGACCCATAGAACACAATCTGCAAACGTTTTATAAGACATTTTGGGCTAAAATCCACTCCAACACTCAGACAGACACCCCATGCAGTTACAGACAGTGTTGGCCAGACCAACAGACACAACGTACCAAACACCTTGGGGTGAACAAGTCTGATTTTTATTGAGACCCTCAAAACATTTAGAACACAACAAAAAAATGTTGGGCTTTTTTTGTTTTGTATTTTTTTTTTTAACATGCCCAGCTGAAAAACTGAGACTTAGGACTTGTTAGAGATTGGCACTCATGAGAGAATTAAGAAGCCAGGGGAAGGGAAGTGCCAAGTTGGGTGCTGTGAGGGTGCCTGTGTTTCGTATTGGGCCGTAGATGTTACAGAAGGGGATGACATCTTCACCCGGATGAGTAACTTGACTAGATTCAGTCCATTTCAAATACTGGGACTCCATTCCAACAAGAACAAGGTATTTAAAAATGAAAGCCTCTTCAGGGTACAATCTTTGATTTGGTGACTGACTTCTGCTCTCAAATCTGCGACTGTCTTGGGAGGGAGGGCAAGAAAGTCTGGAGCAGAGATTGCTGGACGTTCACGTGAATTTTGGAGAAGAGGCTTGGCAAAATAAATGCAAAAAAAAAGAAAAAGTTTCAACGCTACTCTCACAATTCTGGATTCTGCAATGATGTGAACTGTCAGAAATGCCTAGTATTGAATCAAAAAGTATCAACATTGTGAGACACGGAGCGGCGCTGCACAGCATTGGCAGCTATAACCTAAACAGACCAAATTAAGATAAGCAACCACAAACCCCCAAATGTGTTCCAAAGCTACCAGTCTATTTCCTGACACAATGCAATAGACTTGCCAAAAACACCCAAAACATCCTTGCATCCTCCTCAAGAGCTTCTGCTTCCCCCAAGAAAACACAGGAAGAAAAGGCGTGTTCTGGTGCTCCTGCTGACGTGACTGGAGAAACCACAGAAACAACCCGGGAGAGACTTCAGGGGGAGGTTTACTGGATTGTAAAAGTTGCCCAGATTACTGCAAGGAAAATAAAAAAAGTGCAAGATGCTATTGGAGACAAGCCCCAGCACAGCCTAGAGGAGCCACACTCCTGGGGAGGCAGGGAGAAAAAGGGGCCCCAAGGCCAGTTTTGTCTATTTGGTTTGGTTTTTACTTCCATATCTGTGTGGAAATCTCTCTGGCTGATGTTTAGCTTTCTTTGTAGCGATTTTATCACTGCTACATAACACATCCCAAGGCATTAACAAAAGAATAAAGCTGCTGGAACAACCCAGCTGATCACCAGGCTCTGATATGCTGAGCTGCCATCATCTGTCTTTTCACCGAGTGCCTTGACTGAAAGGAAGCTGGAAATAAGAGGCGAGGAGCCAGTGCCCAGTGACACTGCAGGGACCACAGGAGGAAGATCACCTAACGCATTTTGCTTTCTTATTGTTAGCTTTGTCTGATCCTGAAGTACAGGTGGTGGTAGGTGAGTTTTCCTAGGGTCACTTGCCCTCTTCACACTCCGCATTAACTCCTTCATGCCCCATGGTGACAGCGGTCATGCCCCCTACGTACAACATTTTGAGAAGGTATGCAGAAAGTTCACAAAGAATTCACAGAAATCTTACAGCGGTGAAGGATTTAGGATGGCAGGAGTACACTGAAAATAAGGAATATTATACTTACAGGCTTCCTGCAGCCTGCCTCCTTTGGGTCACGTATGTGCAACAAAGTTTAGTGACTTCATTTCTAAAATCATAGCTTAAACAGAATGGAATTTCTGACTACTGAAATGATTCTTTCTGCAATGGGTAGCAGAGAAATAAAATCAAGCATCATCTTTCCCTCCTTTATAGGTCCTTTCACCCTCTTCCCCAGCCTCTGTGGGATCTGTTTTTTCAGAGTTAAACTGGGTGGTTCTCAGGGGTTTCCAACAGGCATAACTATTCCTGAAAAACAATCTGATACATTCAACTTAGCAAAGCCCTGCTCTTTTCCTCTAATCTTTCAGCA
>NW_010426582.1:17714-31167 GCF_000710305.1 Buceros rhinoceros silvestris | reverse complement strand
CAGCAGGACCCAAGGGAGACTAAAGCTGAGATCAGCCTATTCTCCCCTCGAACTTTGATTCACTATTAAATTCCGCCTAATGACGATGACTTTGCCATCTCACGTTCATCAGCAGGCTACACGCAGAACAATGTAGGCCCGGCGGCGTATAGAGGGACATTGTTCCTGCCTCCTAGTTGCTCTGTTTGAGCAACATCACGTGAAAATCCTCATACACAAGAGACATGTAAAACCAGCAAGTGGTATTACTCTCCAGAGTGCGACGGTAACTCAAGTCATACCTTGTGCATGGGCGTTTGTATTTATGTGATCTCCTGTTGAGTGTAGAAAAACAACAACAAAACCTACAAAGGAATAATGTATAAGGAAATGCCAGAGAACTCGGTGAAAAGTAAAATGCACTGTGACGGAGGAGTCTCGTGTGTGTCCACGGCCCAAGTGACTTAATCAGTGCTTAAAGCCTATACCTCAATGTGTACATCTATGAATGGCAGAAAACAATTTTTATAGCCCTTCAAATTCCTGATGATCCCTTAGCTGTTTATAAATGGCACAGCCTTTAGCAAGTCAGCACGTTCCCCATCACTACTAACCCCCCCACAAAAGTTCACGTGCAGATTTCTACGCCATTTTAGAAATGTGCCCTAGCCAGCACTCCCTGCTTCAAAAAAATAACTCAGTTTTCTTTACTGTCCTGAGAGTTTATTGATTTGGGGCTGAGATTTCCCAAGCAGGCACATGCGCCTGTATATGGTACGTAACATCCCCAGGGTACCACAACCTAAGCTGCACAGATCGTGCTGCGGGATGCTGTTCACTCAAGGCTGGCGCACACAGCAGCACTACCCCTGGGACCATGGGACAGTCAGAAGGGCAGGCGGGTGGTCTCCACCTGCGCTATTCCACCAGGTGCCAGCCCCTACCGTACTGTAACAAGGACCACGGTTTGCAGGTTTTGTCCATCTGTTTTCTGTGTCCCTATTCTGCATTTCCAAAGTTACGGGTAGTCCATTGCGGGTGCACGTTGTAAGCAGCAAGAGCTGAATCTTCCATGCTACTTTAGTAGACACAAGGCAAGAAAACAACAAAAGCCGTACCTTTGCTAGGCTTACTTCCCTTTTCACACACTATGTAACCCTTTCACTGCCCTGCTCCAATAAACAACATGCTCAGTGCACAAGGATTGTAAACTCTCTGGGGAAAAACTGACGATAACTGGAAAGCTGTAGTCCAGACCTGAAATGTTTTTCGTGCTAGTAATTGCTTGAAAATTGCAAGGATTCTGTGTCTTACAATTATTCCCTCAGCTCTGTCTCTGGAAAAAGAAAAAAAAAAAGAAAGAAAGAAAAACCAAACACAACAAAACCCCCCATACCTTTAACAACAAATTAAATTTCATTATTTCAAATATTTTTCTAAACTACTTTTGCAACTAAGTTAACTAATTCAGTTTTCTGTTCACTGAAGTGCACATATCCGCTCAAACTAGGTGTTTTTTTGAGCTGGAGCCTGAATGTGTTAGCACAACTTTTACCAATCCAGCTCTCAGAGTATTCACTGTATTCTGTGTCCTTTATTCACTTCCTGCCTTTTTTTTTTTTTACATTAGAGAAGACATTTCATATAAGATATTCAACCCGAACAAGTAGCTCATTCTCCAGAGGCAGCAGCAAAACAAAGTAGAAGGAAAGTACAAAAAAACCCTTAATGCCACATGTCAAAAAATATTAGACATTTTTAGGTTGCTCTGCATGCCCACACATCAGTTTGACTCAGGAACACATCTAAAATCGTGCTAGCATCAACCGTTGCTTAGGGACGAAGAAACCCATTCCCTCAAGCGCAAATCTTAATCTGATTTTTCTCACAAAGGCTATTATGAGGTTTTCACTTGAGTCACCAGAGCAAACTGATGCAAACATCGAATTGGGTACTAGACCCAAATTTACTGAAAATCAAATTTTAACAGGTTTGTGGAAGTTTAATATACATTAATTAAGATGCAGGATAACTGATGAGAAATAACTGGTGAAAATAAAACTTTATCCACAGGAATATCAACATCACTAAACTAACCGAGACTGAAGCTACCTGCTCGTTTATGAAAGGACTTAACATAGGTTCGTATTTCATGAGGGCACTGAAATGTGTGTGCATTAGAACACAAAATATTATAACAAAATTACCCTCACAAGGGAAGAGAGCTGAACTTCAGAAGCTGGCTTCTTTTTTCATCGTTAGCTAAAGAGTCTTTTAATCCTTTTTCTGATTATACCAACAAAAGAACAAAGAATGATCTAAGTACTGGCAAAGAACATTTTAACCCATGTTCCCCTCAAAGGGAAACAAATTACTCTGCTCTTATCTCTGAAAGGAGATCCAGTCTCCGAGTAACTTTGCCTCATGCAAGGATGTGTCCAGAACCAGAAAGGAGAGCTCCAGAGTAAAAGGAAAGCATTTGGCTTGGTGATTATTTTCATTACCCGCTACCTCCTTTTCCGTTTCCACGTGCTCACACGCTAGGATTCATTTACCTAACTGGTCACAATTTCTCTCCCTTTTTAAGACAGCGACAAATAACCTCGGCTCACTTTGCACGCATCTCTCAGCCGTTTTGAAAGATAAGGCACAGCTCTCCTGTGGGATTATTGCTCAGTTCATCAACCAGACGCCACAAGAGTGAAGGCATGGACTAGAGTGCATGGAGCAGCACTGAGAGCGGTGCCTCATCAACACCCGCCTTCGGAAGGAAAGTGCGGAGCTGCTGTGAAACGCCTGTGCTTCTGCAGCTGACACTTCCGTTCTTCTGTGTGGCTCATTTTGCCCTGTTCCTCAGCTGCTCGCTCCACAAGCCTGTTTGGTACTTCGGGAGGCAATTGCAGTATGCCGAGCAACACATCAGACCTACGTTCTTCTCCAATCATAGCAGGTTAAGCTGGATAAGCTTAAGATAAGCTGTAAAAGCAACTGATTTGCAAACTTCACATCGATGAATCCGTGCTTGTGATGTGGAAAGTTTCTCCTCCACCTTCTTGGGACAAATGTTCACCACCCTTGTTCCCAAAACACCCTGGGTTCAACCCACACATGTTACTCCCAACAGCTCCATTGGTGGCCTGTGGTGGATTTCACATCAAAAATTAAATTCCAGTTTATCTTGCCTCAAAGCAGCGCATTACTTCTGCTCAGCTCAAACCACCTCGTAGCACAGTGACACCTTGACTTGTCACTGTGGCAGGGGCAGAAAGTGATGTTTCTTTACTACTTGTAAAGTAGTAAAAGCTCTATATAAGCTCTTGCTTATGTATTTGTAATAAATACATGCACAAATGATTCCTCAACATCTAAGGCCAATGCACACTGTTGGTTATTTTCACGCAATCACACTGAAGCCAGGACAGGTAACAAAAATATGAAACTACATTGCTGGTCTTTAGGAAACAACACACCTTGTAAGTACAGGCTTCTTTTTAAACAAAATATGACTACTTTGGTCTAGAGTAATTCCACTAATTTTTATTTCCTTTTTCCTTCTTTTTTTTTTTAGCAGAAGTGTTTGCTATTAATAATTATTTCATAAAACAAATGTTATTTCAGATAGCAGGCATATTTCAAATACCCAGGTGGCCTACTAATCATAAAAATCTCAAAATCCTAAACTTTGGGCCAATTGTTCACTGTGCAGGAGAAGCAAAAAGATTGCTGTAATATCATGTTTTCTTCCATCTTTCACTCATCTTTCAAAACTCGGACGTGAATGGATTTTTCCCCCTCTCAAAGCCTCTCCCCTTTAAATGCTTGTTGTCTCTACCACTGATCAAGTTTCTGAGAAATGACTTTATGTAAGAGATTGAGCAAGATAAAGTTGCCACATTTCATTTTATCTTTTTGGTTGAATTATTAGGACTTCAGGTTGTGGTGACAAGACTGCTACCTTCTAATAGGCCTTGTTGCCATGGGAGTGGGCTTTTTGAAAAGAACAAGGCCCACGGCCACCAAGACCTTTTTTGCTATTATTTCCATCCTCGACCAACACAGAAATCCGTAGTCACAGACAGGAAAATGCGGTGTAGTATACATGGTAACACTCTGCTGACAGTGAAAGACAAAAGGAGTGGAAACCAATACTGCAGAAAGCTGAATTGCATCACAGCCTACGAGCAAAAGCATTTCTCTTCTGTCAAAGAAACTCTTTGTGCATCCAAACAATTCCCTTGCTCTGGGTCTCTTCCGAGATGAGAAGGAAAGAGGGCTGCCACCACACAAAGTATGCATTTTGAAACCAACAGGAATTTATTTTCCTCTCGGAAAATAAAACGCCATGTGGCAGAAACAGGCGTACGAGCAAAAAGCATCTGCCAGTGGTCCAGCAGCTGAGGTGCCCAGCCACCACCCACACCTGGAGCGGGATTAGCCACAAAGGGAGGGTTGACAGGGAAGGATTGCAGTTCACGTGGTCAGGGAGACCTGCTTCTGCCCCCCTCGTCCCGAGAAATGCCTTCAGTCAGATAAAGAACATTTGAAGCCCAGCTGGTGGACTCCTTCCAGAATCACCTGGGGGAATACAAGGATCATGTTGGGAAAATCTGGTGCCTTTCTGTAGGCGAAGGTTTCCCAGGCTTAATGTCTGCATTCAGCTAAAACTTTCATTGAAGTGGTTTGTCAGGTAAAACTCTGCAAACTGATTTTTGCCATTTAGCACGTTCTACATGGGTGAAGACTCTGAGATTCGTCTGTAGTTCAGCAAAGCACATGGCAGATCTCTGGTGAGAGAGATCTCTGGTATAGCGTGATGGTTGATGAAAACTGTAAATAGTTTGCCTGTGTGACAGACAATTCACTATTATTTTCTACTCACAGCAATTTAAAAAAAAAATCAGCATACCTAAGTATTCTTCTTTTTGAGGAAAATATTTATTTAGCTGCAATCTAAGACAAAAAAACCATCAAAAAGCTAGAAAGGGAGATCTCCATGGACCATGTCAAAGACAGTTATCCATGCATTCTATCCAGATTTTATAAATACGACAAAAATCCAAAGTGTTATGCTCCTCAGGAACTTCCCATATCAAAAGTGGGCTTATAAAAGCACAAAAATATTTTTGAAAGAACGCATCAGTAGCAAATTTCACACACAGAGACATAAACATGCACATTTTCCTAAGCTATCTTTCCAAACAAAGGGTGAGAAGAGAAATGCACAAACAAATCAGCATGAAAGAGTGCCTTAAATTATAAAAACGTATCTCAGTTGGCAACGCCAGTTGCTCTCAAAAAATATTCTGCTTGGTTTATGCAGTCAGGTTTTAAAGGATAATGCAGTTATTCTTCCTGTGCATTCTTGGCACAGCTCTGAATATGGCACATTCGTTTGAAACCAGGTGTCATAGCAAGAAAATACTCAATTTTTATTCCCCAGAACTACAAACTGAAATCAAAATGTTTTCCAAAGAAACCATCGTATTGCACACCTTTTGCAGATTTCAAATTCTTTTCAGCAAACTCCCAAGACACAGGATTGGACACTACCTCCCCTGTAATTCTCTCCTGAGCACAGGTTAACTCTACTGAGGCCAGTTAAAGCCCAGTGGTGAAGCACAAGGTAGCAGGTCACCTCTGCTTGCCACGGCTCTGAAGATTATAGCCTTGTTTGAAATTCAAGCCCCACAATTGTGACAAATGCTACCCTGGTTCTACCGTCCATCTCCTGCATGTACCTTGGAGGGATAAACACTCCCACAGGGACGTAACCCACAGACCTTAGCTGAGACTTATGGCTGGAAGGCAGGAAAGCTGCTGACAACAGGTGACTTCTCTTAATAAAACAGTAAGAAGAAAAACTCAAATGAAAACATCAAGACCAGCACTGTATTGAGCACCAAGATGCAACAACAGCAGCAAAACAACTAACACCACTGCTTCCTCTTCCTGCTTGCATTACCATCTAGCACACTGGTACATAAAGTTACTGGGTAGTAAATGCCTGATGCAGGGATGGCTCCCTTAGACAACAGTATTCAAAACTGATCAAAATATAAGAAAATAATTAATTTATTTCCCCAAATCTTGTCCTTAGCCCAAGCACCAAGACGACAACTTAACTGAGCACTTTTACTTTACTGGTGCTTTTTGGCGGGTGAAAAATTGTTTCACCTGTCTGAGATAATCTACCTGAAATTTGAAAACATCTCAACAAGTTAACTCAGTTAAAGCCAGGTTTATTAAAAAGAAAGAAAATCAAAACAAAACAAGTGCAAAAAACCCCCCACAAACCCCCAAACCCCACCAAAAATCTCAATTACAATAAAAGAAACAAGATATTTGGTGTATGTCACCTATTTATTGCAGTATGGCTCCTCTAATGCTGGTTAGCAATGCAATTTCTTATTAACACAATGGGATTTTTTTCTTCCCATGCCAGAGAATTTACTACCTACTCATCTGAAACTGAATTGTATACAACGGTATTACTGCAGTTTGCACTAGGAGAAATTGTTTAGGGTGTCACCAAAGGTCGTAGTCTTGGAGAAGAGTTTAATCAGGTAAAAATACTGCTTACTCTAGTTTGTTGTAAGAACTGCAAGAATGTGTAAATCTGGTGGTAAATCAAGTTGTTTCGTTCTTACATTTGCAGATCTAAACTAGTTTAGTTAGTTTGTCTAGAGCAACTGTTTAGTTTAAGCCTCTGTCTGCAGCAGTTGACCTTGAGCAGTGTTCATTTCCTGTGAGCAAACAAACAGTTGTACTGAAATAAGAGACACGTCTTTAACTGGAGAAGCAACCTCTGAGACTACATGTCAAACAGGATGGATCAAGCGTCTCCGCAGCTCTGGAGAGTGGTCCAGAGTAAGTCTCCTGGAGCAGTCGGGAGGTGGATGTAGGTGCTCTGGGCCAGGGCTCCAGGGACTGCAGGGGTATGTAGACAAGGCAGCTTCAAGTCTTTTTCTCTCGCCGTCTCCCACTACTAATCTGCACTGCTCCTGCAACACCCTTCTTCTCATGTATGGGACACCCATCTTCAGTCAACACCTTTTCTCAAAGGTGTGTCTGTATTTGCGTTTACACCCCTACAAAATGCTGTCTTGATTCCCAGTCTGCGGTTCATCCCGCAGTCACTCAGGCATTTGCCAAGTTTTTGGAAAAGAATTGAAGAAGGGAAAGGGTCTAGGAGAAAAGGACCGGATATACTTTTAAGAGAAGGGTCAGGACCGCTGGACTTTCTACTCCATGTGGGGCACGTGATAGCTCTTGATACTTGGGATAAAATATGAAGTATTGGTATTACTATCAGCTATTATATATGTGACTAATTCATGCTTTGAGTGTAAATAGGTAGTTCATAATGATATTATAAGATGTCTCTGAACCCTTGCTTACTGTTTAATGAGTTTATGGTTGGACTCGAAGATCTTAAGGGTCTTTTCCAGCCTAAGTGATTTGATGATTCTCTGAATGCAATGTTTAGTCAAAAAGTGTGAACAAAAATAATAGGTGTTACAAAGTGAAATAATTCTGATGGCTGTTATAATCTATTTTCAGAATATATTTTTAAAAAATTGAAGCAAAATAAAGTCTAAGTAATGACAAAGCAAATCCAATAAGTGAGGCTTATGAAACATAGATACGTCACTCAAAACCGAGGAAGTTAAGGACTCAAAGTACTGGTAAGACACTCACTAGAACATCACGGTTCTCTACTTTTTCTTCTAACTACAAAGAGAAACATCAGCTCATTTCTGGAAGATCTGCACATAGAGTGTTATTCCTTATATACACAATGTCATTATTCCCTCTAAAGGGCCCGTTTCATATTAGAAATGCTTGCTAATATCAACAAAATGCCGGCAGTTTTCTAGAGAGGCGCCTCTAAATCTCTAATCTTAAATTGCATAGACATCACTTCAATTTAATTTATGTAGGAGAAATGTCAAGTGTCCATGAGAGCGGACCTCCTGGGAAGCATTCAGACATGTAGACGTAAGGCTTATCCCGTTCCTGTTTAATGGCATACATCCTTAGAAGCCAAGACTTGGAACTAGATAGAGATAGTCTCTTCATCCTCACCTTTTTTCAGCATTTATTTCAGAACTGCCTAGTTTTAGAGTTCAACTTACACTTAATCTTCTAAGGTAGTTTTCTAAGGATCTGGGTGTAGCACTTTGTAAAGAAAATTGTCAAGCAGACCTCTCGATAAATGTCACTGTAATAAGTTGCACTATGCTCAGGTGGCTGAACTTTTATACCAGACTCTTCCTTGCGTAACCCAACCACCTCCTGTGCAAGCAAACAGCTAGAGTTCCGCGTTTCCATCTTACCTCCTGCCTCCACACCCCTACAAGGGTGTGTTTTTACACTGACTTTCTTCTTTTCTCTGAGAGGATGGTGTACTGGAGGGAAGCACAAATAAAAAGCCATGGTCTTTAAATTTGATTTGAAGGTGGCGAGTTTTGTGGTGGTTTTGATCTCCTCCAGGCATTCCATAATCGTGGGCCAAGTTGCCTAGAGATCTTTGTCTCCTACACTTCCAAGTCTCTCTGTTGTGGCTGACAGATCCATTGTTTTGGAGGCATGTAGCTGTCATGGGAGGTCATGATCTCCCAGGCATGAGGCAGTCCCTTCCCTACTTTGGGTTGGGCTTTGAAGATAAAAATGGTACATTTGAACTTGGGCACAAGCATGTTTGATAGAAAGCCTTCCCTTCTGCATCTTGAAAGCTAGTGCCAGTAGGCAGCGGGCATAGCAACAGCAAACCACAGATTACGATGATTATTATTTACATTATGGTTTAATAGCCGAAGTCTGCAGAGCCGGGACACGCAGTGCCCGGGACACAGCAAACTTCAGTGCTTTGGCTAAGTGATTGCTACTTATATTTGACCTTTATCTTCCTTCCATTGTATCCCCTAACTTGTCACCGAAAAACGTCCACAGTGACATCAGTGTATTATCAGTGTGATATTGCCTTTACATTTAATCTGAGGATGAAAACTGGCGGTTGCTGAAGGTGAATCCCATGCAAACCATTTAAAAATATAGACATGAGGATCTTGCCTGCTCCTATGTGATAAAATTAAAGAGAACCCACACCAAACGTGTATATATTACACCTCTGTGTCTTCCTACATTGTATCTACAACGTATACCATTTCAGGTCATATTACCTCCCTCTGAAGAGGGAAGGTAACAGAAATATAAATACAGGCAACATTTGCAACCACTAAGCTCGCAGGCGCATGCTGGGTTGGTCCCAGTGGAACCCTTCCTTATGGTTTTCTCAGGAATCAGCCCTACTGCTTGTTGTGCAACTTCAGTTTTTAGGTTTTTTCTCCTTCCTGCGCTGATGCTCTGTCATCAGTGGGTACCAGCAGAGTGGATTAGAGCTGCCTGTCAGCTTTCTCTGCCTGCGCGAGCTCACAGAATAGCCTGGGCTCGGGGCGCACTGGCCCTGCTCCTGCTCCTCTTGGCAGAGGAATGAGCTCTGGTCTCTGGCAGAGCGTCCCCCTGGCACACGACAGATGTGGAGCTGCCCTTGCCCTGGTGCAGCTGGGCAGCCTAACAACGGGACCAGCTGGGTGCTCGCCCAGCTTTTTTCTGATGTTGTACTGGAAGAGGAATAAAGCATGTTTATATTGGTACATCAGCGTGTATGAAGGACTGAACTGGTGCAGCCACACTGGAGTGAAACAGAGTTAAAAAAATACTAGTTCTACAAGATTTAATAAAAAATGCCTTTAAAAGCAACAAAGTTATGTTGGCTAAAATACTGATTAATGCTGACCGCATGACACATCACTCACCCGCCTGCTCCCCAGCCTGTGTCGGCAGCTCAGGCTTCACTTTCACCAAATGCTGTCCTTTGGTCAGATAACCAGAGAGCCAGCACTGGAAAAAAGCCAGCTGCAAAGGGAAGCATTTGTGCTTCAGCCTGTTCTGAGCCACCTGAAGAAAGCTGCAAGGCAACCTCTCTGCTGACCGCTATCACACCTGAAAGCTGCTGGATCCCCGCTTTCAAAATAGACTCGCCCGGTGTGCACCTCTTGTGTCAGGAGCCACAGCTATACACACCAAGCAGACAGTGCTGCCCAAAACAGACTACTGCTGGAGAGACAACCTGCTGCTGGCCCGTTGTCCTAACAGGCAGTCCCTATCCTTCAGGGAGAGCAGGCGTGCAGGGGACAGGCAGCTTTCCTCGCACGGGACACTGCTGCCCAGTACCACCACGGGCATGCAGAGCGCCTGGAGAGCCCTACACCAGAAGGGACTTTGGGAAAGAGCTGGCCACTCTGTATCCTCAGCTGTGCCCTGAACAGCAGCATACAAAGGTCAAATTCTGCCTTGGCCAGGTAGTGCTGCTGCTTTCGGAAGCCAGGTAGACAAGAACATTAGATTAGAGTAAGTAAACGTGGTCATCTCAGGGGCCAGTTGAGGTGAATCAGGAGGGAAAGAACGAGCCACTGCTTATTCACACAGCTTACAAAATCCATAGATAAGCTGTCACTTAGAGGTGGAAGTGTTGTTAATCATATTAAAAATGGAACAAACGAGGTGCTGTATCATTCGTCCCCACCAGGATGATGTACTTGACAGATGCTGCAGGTGGGAGTGCTGAAGGAAGCCTTACCAAGTCACCTAAAGCTTCCCAGGAGGTGCACTTGCTAAGTTTTTCAAGAAACACACTGGTTCTTAACGAGGCAGCAGGTTTAGTGGTGCTCCCCCTTCCTCAAAAACATTTCTGCACGGAGGGAGTTACTCTCACCCAACTCCAGAGCAGCCTTTCGTCCTCACTGGGCAGGCCAGCGCCTGCAGGCCAGCCTGCTGGCAACAAGGCAGCTGCGCCACAACAGAAATTTGAAACAGGAACCCAGACTGAAATTACCCAGGTGTGGTGGAGCAGAAGAGTTTTGGCTTGGAGCGAACATTGTGGGTTTACATTTTGATTTTTCCAAAATATAAAAAAATACTATGAAAACATGAAACCTTTACAAAAATAAATCGTTGGATTTCCATGCCAAGAGAAGGGGAATAACCCTAACTTCTGCCCAGATTTGCTTGCATCAGTAGCTACCAGGTATGAACGGCACAACTTTTCTGTTCATATGGAACAGGAACAGTAGTACTTCAAGTACAGCAAGAAAGAAAATGTGTTATTTAAAAATTAATAGCTTACAAAGCCAAATTAGAGCAAAAATTGTTATTCCTGTTTTATTCCTGTTAGTAGTGTTACAAATTTTTATTATTTCAATGAGATTAGGTGATTTTTTTTTTTAGGTTAAAGAAAGGATTAGTACTGCGTTTGGGATTTTAAAAACTAAAATTCATACATTATTCAAGTAATTAATTACTTGATGAGTAACAGTACTCGGAAGCCACTTCATTGCATTATCATTGTTTCTATTTTATAATCATGCCTTCTCCTGTTGTTTCTGTGTTATGAGCTCCTCTGAAAATGAGACAGCCTAGGGTCCAGGGTTTTCCAGATACGGGAGAAGTCAGAAATTAACATCCAGCTTGGAAAGCAACCCTGAACAATGAGGAAAGAGTCCACATATTAGTGGTTGAAGGGCATGGGGTAACCATGGTGGAGAAGTGGGGAAAAGAAACCTGATGAGGAGATGATGCCTTTTGTGATATCCTCACGTACGAACAAAGGCACCAGGGCAGCAGGGAGAGCTCTCAGCTACAGCTTCCAGTGACCCACTTGCTCTGGCAGGGCCTGAATTTGTTGACCTTCATCGTCTAATTCAAATGTTAACTGTGCGTGAGGAGGATGTTCGGAGAGTTTTGTCCTTTGAATTTTTATTTTGCCAGATTATTCAGTTCAGAATCTTTGGGTCTCGTGAAGATCAAAACTCTCAGTGCAAAATGAGAACAAGAAAAAATAACTTCTTCAGAGCAGAGGCTGGGAAAGGGGAGTCTTGAGCACTCTGGGACAGGAAAACGCAGGAAAAATGTAGCTCAAATCTCAGCCATGATACCTTAATTTTGTTATAGCAATAAATAACTTAGTCTCTGCTTTAGTTTCATGTACAGATAATTCTCATATTTTTCATTGTAAAATAATTTTCATGGGTAAAAATCATGAAATATTGATTCTCTGAGAAGTAGGATGCATCAAGAGGAAGTGAGCTCTCTTTATAAAAAGTACTGCAGAGATTCAAAGAAGAAATGAAAGAGGGGGGGGAAAACCCAGCAGGGAGGGATTGAGAGAGGTCTGCCAGAAGGACCAATATTCTGAACATCTGGCTTTTCAGTTGGTATCTTTTAGTCTTCCAGTTTTTTAAAACTAATTTTTATAGCCAAAAGTACTCAGGGGCTTTTTAATCTCTAAAACTCAGGGCAGATGAAATGCTTTCTCCCTTTTAAATGGAGAGGAAAGTGATGCATAGGTGCAGTCATTTGTTCAAGGTCCCCCAAGGAAGTCACTGACAAAGTCAATTAGTCTCTTGTCCGCTCAGCTGCAGTGCCCTGCAGAAGAGGCGCTGCTACATGATGTGGGTCAAATTCATTGCAGAAGCCATACCTACAGATGCTTAAATCTATTCCTCAAAAAGATGGATAAAGCACAGATAACTTTTTTGGTTCCAGGTATTTCAAAACTTCATCCTAGCTCAGAGCTTCATCTTGTGCCAGTGTTTCACCATCATAGCTCACATTTATGTAGATGTATGTATCTCTCCATAAAATATACTGATGATGCAATATTTCCATTGTTAAGCTGTCAGCAAAACATTGACCTTTGCTCCTTCTAAAACAAACTTTCCTGTCAGTCAAAATCTTGTTATACATGGATATGACATTAGACCTACGAATAACAATCTTGTTGATGGACAGCTCATCTGCAAAGTCTCTCTTTTTAAATTGTCCAGAGTTTAAAGCCTTGAAAAGCCGACTAACCACACTCCCCTCCAACCCAAGCACTATACTCGAAAAAAATACAATTAATAGTCATACGGACTGTAATTTTCCCAAAGCAAACAAGCAAGCTGAAGAGATGTAAGCATCTGAGGCTACACCTGAAAAGTAGCAGAAACAGAAAAAGTGCAAGAAAACAGCTGAAGGTTTTGTAGAAGTTTTTCTTTTTCCTTCCTGCTAAGGGGGCTGAGGTTTAAACTCAGAAATTTTCAGCTCATCATTGCTTTTAGAAACTACCAGTTTAGAAAAAACAAAAAAGGTGAAACAAATAGTGAAAATTAGATTAAACAAACAAAAAAACAATCAGATTTCTAAACCAAGAGAGTCAGTAACAAAAATAAAAGTAATCTTGGGACTACTGCAACTTCCACCAGCTTGATGCAGTCACTCTCTACAAGACCTTACATCTTCTTTATCACAAAAAGAGTAGGAAGGATCTACCATTGGATGACGTGCATTTACCACGCAACAATTTAAGCGTGGTTACAGACAAACCCCTTGGCTTCAGGTCACAAGGCAATTTGGGTTGAAAGGTTCAGCA
>NW_010426582.1:7153-17629 GCF_000710305.1 Buceros rhinoceros silvestris | reverse complement strand
TTCAGCAGAAGGTGTCTAGTCCAACCTCCTGCTCAGATCAGGGTTGGGTAGGAGATGAGACCACGTTACTTGGGGCTTTATCCAGTCAGGTCTTGGAAATCTATTAATTTTGGTTTAAAAGTGTCTCATTACTAGAGTACTTCCACAGAACATGACTTCCAAAGATCTCTGCCTCTCCTACGTTGTACCAGAGACAAAAAATTACTGTGGTAGAGAGGGAGAGAAAAAACATTCATTCATCAGGATAAATTAGAAAGGACACGCTTGTTTGAGCCGATCATTATAGCCTCCAGATAGATACCTGACTGTGTTTTGTGCCATTTTGCCCACTCTGATGCCAGAAGAACATCAAAAAGGCTTATCTGTTTCTTGCTAAACCATTCATATGCTCTTACCCTCCTTACAACCGGAGAGGCTTCAGTTAACTTGGCAGCAGTCGTTCAGGCTTAGCATCTCAGTTTAAAAGCTCCAGTGAAGCAAAGCCGTGTGTAGGAGTGCAGAACCACAGGAGCCCGTGCAGCAGAACCACAGTTCCCTGGCATCCAAAACTCACCCAGCTCCTGGCTGTTCCTGCCCAGCCAAAAGATCCTGCTCTCTCCTGTGCAGCAGACTCAAAGACAACTACAGCAGAAGAGAGAATGGTACTGCTGCCAGTTTAGCACACTGAAATGTCTTGGGAGAAGAGCACTAGGCATCTGAGGTGAGTGAAACACTGTGCTGCTGGCATCTACAGGAACTTTCCAGCATCACCCCGGTTTAGTCACGCTCTGGCCAACAGGATTCCACCAAGGAGAATAATCCTCAAAAGACACAACTCGGTGGAAAAGACACAACCCCTACACACGTGTCAGACGCTGAATGATGCAGAAGCACATTTATTAAGCACCCTACCAGACACTCATGCCAGTATCATTTTCATGTGCCAAGACCGTTTAACCTCACAGCTTCCTTTGGAGCGCTGAGGATTTCCTTAGGGTGCACTGAGATTAGGAAGTGGATTGTTTCCCCAAGAGCTCCCAGTGTAGCTTTCCCTTCTCTTTTTGCTTTGTCTTTCTCCACGTACTCTCTTAGCTCTAACAGTAGTTCATACTTCAAAGCTGTGGGAAGGGAAATCTTCAGAAAACAGAACACGGCTTGTTGATATGCTTTTTGCCCACTTCTGTCAGCTTCACAAAGGTAACTAATTTTTTCTGTGCTGAGACTTCTCTAGGTGTAGGGGGAAAAAACAACACTCCTCAGCTTTCATGGGAAGAATGAATGTTCTTGGGTTTTGGGGAAGTCTGTGAAGCTAAATCATCTCCTTGCGCTCCAGGAACTTCATCATTGCTGAGCACCAGACGTCACAACCCCTGATCAAAATCTGGGGTGCAGTGACTGAGGATTTTCTCAAGTTGCTCAAGTTTTAACTCATCACTCACTTCGTGATGACTTAGTGGAACCGCTATGAAACTGGATTTGGGGACAGTCGTTATATTAGTACAGTTTTTTGTTGTATAAAGTACTAAAAGAGTCTACATTATTCATCAGGGCCACACCACAAGCCTGCATGATTTACAGATCCTGTAATACAGGAGGAGGCAAGAGAGGGGGGATTGAAAATAGAATCAAGAAAGAAGTATTGTTATTCTACATTTAGTAACCATAATGTTATAGAAACAGTGGCATAAGCAGCAGTGTTTTGGTGTAACATCAGAGAAGAGTCGCTTTTACTAAAAAAAAAAAATCTTTAATAATGGAAGTTTCTGATGAGAATTAAGAACTATACCACACAACGAATCCAAAACAAAAACAAAGTTGAACGCACATCATGCCATACCTGCAATATTAGAGTCAAAGTGGTGTTGTTTTTATGGGTGTCGCTTTCAGATTTGGGAAATTACAGGCACAGTGATAAATATTTCAGGCAGTTGATTACAATGAAAAGTAATTAACCCAGCTACAACAACAGGTGTTGTATGGGGAAACGCTGGCTTTTATCATGAAGTTGTGGGTGCATGTGCTAAGTGCATTCGTCATTTTCTCCTTTCTTTTATTCAGAGAATGCCCTGGGGAAAGTATTCCAGTGCCAGCATTTATAGGATATAATGACACCCCATTAAATATGTATCTAACTGCTAGCAACTGTGTAGAGAAAGAACAGCCGAACTATGGTTATGTAAGGCTCCCCGTTCAACCAGCTTTGGTAGTAAGAGCAGTCCCATCTGATCTTATTTACCCTGTACGTAACTGTTGGGTTGGAATTGAGGGGGAGAACTGTTACTTCTTTGTGTCACTTTATCCCATTTTCTAATTAACAAATGCACACAACAGGATTCAATGCTCTGCTTGCTTTAACAGAAAAAGTCAAAAACACCCGTAACTATGAGCATGGTTGTCCGTAAATAATCAGGGAAAAATCTTTAAACTGCAAAACTACAGATGTTCAGAGAGCTAGCACGCAGCGCACACACGGGCTGGAATGCTGTTACACTTGCTCACTGAGAGCCTGCTGCTGACAGCCAGGCTCAGACACAGACTCAAGCACTTGCCAGGGGAGGATGCTAGAGTCACTGTCAGAATCGGATTCACGTTTTCCATTCTCTTTTCCCACAGAAGTCGCACTTACACAAAAAATGCCAACGGACATATCGCAATCTTTCCCAGACCCCATCAAATATCGCAAAATACACGGAGAAGCTTTACTCTAACCCTCCCGGCTGCATTTGGAAGGAGATGCAGGAGCTGTGTGTCTGCTTTTCCTGGCTTCCTTTAACCTAATGGAACCTTCCCCAGCTCCGAGAGTCTTGAACGGAAGTTAAAATAGGGATAAAAAAATGGAGCAGACAAGCCAGGTTAGCTACTCCCGTAGAACGGCAGGAGGAAAACCTGAACTGTCTTCCAGGCAACGTCCCCAAATCCAGCTTTTTTGGGCTGCCTGAGCCAGAGCACGATTGGCAGTGGGTCAGGCTCAGTAGTTTAGCATGGGACACCCGCTCCGCATACATGCTCCTCGCAGCCCATGGGGAGACGCAAGCTCCCGACTCTTAACAGCGGGGGAGAACCACATATAGTCCGTATTGGGGAGTTCCAAACTTTTGGAACTCATAAAATTCACATTTTCTTTCCCCTTCGAAGGTTATTGCTCATTAGGACTATGCAGCAACATGGAAAAGAAAAACATTCCTATAGACTGCTATGTTTTTTCTTGTCAATAGTAAACTTAGCTGCATTCCCTAAGGAAAAGAACAAAGAAAATAACATTTATGATGGCACTTGTTATTTTTCTCTGGTAGAAATAGATGCAGGGGATATGTTTGCAAGGCAGGTTTGTTTGTCTAAAGATAAACAGAGTTGTCTCTCTCAAGCCAGTTAAATGATTTATGAGGGAAGACTTTTCAGCCTCTAAACAGCCTGAACAGTCTCTAAACATGCTCATAAAGTGTAATGTTCCTCCTGTCTGAGGCTGCGTGAGTTCAAAAGTCATCTCCCGCTTGTGCAGATATCACCACTGCCTCATAAACTGTGAATTTACGGAGAGCAGGTTACATCCACTGACCCCCAGAGACAAAAGCCAAACCTGACATTGATTATTTAATATCTTACTGACAAATGCAGCTCAGAACAAAAAAAACAACAAAAAAAAGTTGCCTCCAGGCATTTTTAAGTCTGAGCTTTAGGGTTTGGGTTGGACTTTAAAACTGCAGGAAGGTTTGGGGGTTTTTTTGTGGTGCCTGCCATGTTACTTTCCATGATCAAATAAATTTAAAAAAAGACATTTTCCATGTAAAGTGGTACAAAAAAGCATCCAGTCACATAAAATAATTATGACTGCTTGTGGTGGCTTCACACGTACGCTTTGGCAGGTTGAAAAGACAGCAGACAACGTGAGGCAGGTAGAAAAGATGTTTGAGGGCAGAAGGCCCGCTGCCAGTAGCAGATCTGGGTTTCAACACTAAGCGCCTGTCTTTAACCTGCTGCCTAAACAGCAACAGGCAGCCTGCAATCCAAGGACAAACACATTCATCTGTCAGAAAAGGCTTCTTGGGAAGGCTGTGCCAGATTGACTGATAATTTTAATAAAGTCTGTTATCTGGCAGAGGGTTGTTTACCCCTTGACATTCAGTAACGTGTCGGTGCGTATATGCACACGCACACTGCACGTGTGCTGAAAACACGGTAGTTTTCTGGCACTGAGAGCCTTTCCCTTGCAGAAATCTTGCTGTGCTGACATAGGCAGACCAATGTTGCCCCGATGGCTTGCCCTTGCCCAGCCCACCAGCACAGGTCCCAGCAGCCCTGAGCTCAGCACATACCACCATGTCATCGGCTCCACAGCATGCCTGGGGCTGCGCCTGCTTGCCCAGCTCTGCGAGGCTCCCCAGGAAGCTGCTCTCCCACAGGGAGGAGTGGGAAACCAAACTGCAGGAAAAGAGCTCTCTTTGTTTAACCACATTCAGACAGTCCCACTGGAAGGGAAGGATCGGCGTCTCCCACGACTGAGGCCCTTTCGTATCATGTCGAATGCACATTTCTGCCCGGAGGTTTCTGCACATCGCTGCATAATCCTGACAGTGGGAAGGGCTGGTGAATATGTGCTATTCCTCTCTCAAAAATACATACATAGAAATTCAGCCCAGCGTCAAGAAAACTAGTTTATCTAAAAGAGCAAAGTAGCTGTAATGACAAGTACCAGGTAGCTGTTAAATAAATTCCAAGATTTGAAGCTAGTAAAACCAATGAATTTAACATTTCTGGGAAGACTTTTCCACATTATGCATTGCATAATTTTGTTCACTTTTGCAATTTATCTTTGGAAGAACCACAATCCCAAGTACATATCCTACTTCAGGATAGCATCTATTTATCTATCTTCAGTTATAGCATCTATTGCCATACATGCAAAAGTCCACCTGACTTGACCAAATTATAAGCCGCTTTTAAACTCTGTTTGCAAAAGTTCAAATTGTTGACAGAGTCACTGTCTGAGCTACTGAAAGGATGTTCCATCCCATGGATTTAGGGACTAAATAATCCTGAAGAGGTTCCCCTGCAGCTGCATCCCAGGGCAGAGGAAACGAGGGCAAGGAGACCACGCTTGCTCACGCTGCTGCCTCTCGAAAACCAGGGAGGATGGCAATGAAGACAGGTGGGACAGCAATGCCATGGGATAATTGCTCCACTGGAGAATGAATCAGAACTGCATAGCCAGAAAGGCTGTTGCCTCTCTCAAGGGTCGCAGAAATCACAAGTGGTCCAGAAAGCAGTCCAGGGGTGGCAGAGTAGCCTTGCACTTTAGAACAAGCGCTAGAGAGTGCCCTTCCTAGACTGTAGATGCTACAAATGTGATTAATACTGGTGGGCAAGGAAAATGGCCACGCTCTTCACAGGCGAGGTGTGATTTCTATCCCTCTTTGAAAACTCTGCTTCTGAAAAGTAGCAACAGCTGGGGCTGAAGCAGCAGTAGCTGTGGTGCTTGCTATGGGACCACGAACACCTTGGACTGACCAGCCCAAGTTGGGCCAGACTGTAGGCATAATCTCATTATTTCTGCTCCTGCCTTAACACAATTCCCCCCCCCCCAAAAAAAAAATCCCCAAATATCCTACTGTCTTTTCCCAAAGATAGTCTTGGAGCTAAACTCTTTTTCCCCCGCCGCTAAACGCCAAACCCCCCCCCCCCAAAAAAAAAATCCCCAAATATCCTACTGTCTTTTCCCAAAGATAGTCTTGGAGCTAAACTCCAAGCACTTGAGATACTGGAAAAAACCCCCACAGATCAAATAGTTGTTTTTTGTGCTAGTAGGATGTAAACCTCATACAGTAAGAAAGGTAAGGGGCGAACCAAACCATGTATTTGGTGGGTCCAATACATACTGTCACAACAGCAGTTACCCAGCAGATTAACTAATTAACCAATACTGGCATCTTGTGCAGAAAAATACTCCATGATCATGCAATTAGGAAAAAAACCCAAAACAAAACAAACAACAAAAACCCCCGGTTCATGAACATTTAAAGACACTAAAACCAGCCTTAGGAATTGAGTTTTCATGACAAAAATTAGTCTGGCACCCTGTAACTTCTGAAATCCTTGTCTTCCCCACGTTTACATTGTTTATAAAATACGTCACAGATACTCTACTTTTTGTACATAACTGAGTGTGCAGAATGCCCTTCAGGGGGACGCATCAACTCAGCTTCTGTACACGGGGGGATTATGTTTCTTCTGAGAACCGACTGCTAGAAGACTGTGGAACACAAAATGTTGTTTTCAGAGCCATCATTTTACGTCTAAAGAGACCCCTTTTGGGTTGCTTTTAACTACTTGAATGGAAAAAAAAATCAGATCACTTCCTTTGGGCTAGGCTTTATTTTTTGTTATTTAGGGGGGGGAAAAAAAAAAATCAATAAACTGACAAGCAATTCTTTTGTGATATGGATGCTAATTTAAACCCCACTTTGGCCAGGCAGCAGGCACAGAAGTTGTGGTACAAGCTGTCAAGAGATGCTGGAAGTTCAGCCTTGGCAAAATAAAGGTTTGAGGGAGTGTATCTGTAGTATTATTTACAGACAGGACAGCTGCGCTGGTGACTGAAGTAAAACATCCTGACTAAATATAATCTGAAGCCAGAGATAAGTAAGTGTTTCAAAGCTACGTCCCTACAAGAGGCACATGTTTAGCTTTTCATGCATCACAATGGATGTCCCACATGAACTTTTTTCTTCTTCAGGTTTCCTTCAGCCCCCAACTGTCCCTGTCACCCTGTGCCAGATGGGAAGTGAGAGCTAAGCTGATCCACCCCTTTGTTGTGGAAACCCCCCGAGCTTCAGCTACAGGTTACTGAAGCCTTCATGAAAAATTCAGAGCTGGTATAACAAGCTTGCCTGAAAGTAAAATGTGTGTCACATTATCCACCCTCCCTTTTTGCTAGCACTGAACTACCACCACTGGGAGGTGGAAAACATGCCTGTAACAAACTTGTACAGGGACATAGATGCAAAAAATAAGCATTAAATGCACTCCTGTCTTCACAGTTTTGTTTTAGTGGTAAAATTAATATAGTGTTAAAACTAAGGAGCAATAAAAACACACAGAAGATATATTTAGAGATGCGTGGGGAAGCGGACACTGAAGATTGCTAAATTGCTAAAAATATTGGGATGTAGAAGTATTTTGTGCCTTTCTCAGGAGCTAAGCCCTTCTTGTTGTCATGAATTAGATGTCATTTATGAGTGGTAGAATACCACTTAAATTTTTGCAAGTATTTCAGATGTTGGATTTAGAACCTTTTAACAGCATCATTTACTGTAAGAGATCAAGCAAAACAAGTGGAAGGCAGAATGTCCTGAGTAGAAACCAGCTTTGTGATTTGGCCCAACCTTCCCATTTGTGCTCTCGCCCTGCAAGTGCATGGGGACACACGCTCCCAGCGCTTACTGCAGGCAAGCGTGCGGGTTCACCCCTGCTGTGCCACACCTGAAATACTTGAGATGGGCTGTGGAAGCAATATAAACATAGCACATGGCTCTGTTCATTAGAGACTGAGGCTGAGGTAGAGTTCCACTTACAGCCAACTGCCTGCCATGTCACCTCCAGGGAGTTCACTTCTTGCCTACATACTCTGTATTTGAGTATTTGAATGGAAAAGCATAAATAAGAGTGGTGGATAAGCCAGAGAGAGGCTGTAGAGGGGTGTATCCTGGTTGGGATAGTCAAGAGCTGTGTAGGACATAGATTCTTTCCTTAGCAAGGCTCCAACTATCAACACTTGTTTGTCACTCAATATTTTTTCCCCAAATTAAAATGGATTCAAGCATGTCTAAGTGTCCCATCACAGGGTGGAGGAGAAAGCCAAATGCAGTGGGTGCTCCACATGCTGCCTCTGACTCTGCCCGCCAGGAGTGCCCATGATAGGCATGCACTCAGCTCACCGTTGGAGAAAGCAGCAGAGACCCAACTCTGGTCTTCTCAAGAAAAGACGGTGCCTGGAAGATGCAATTTGTCCTTCACGTGTGAAAATCCCATGCAAGTGAAGTGTGGACAGAGAGATCTCCATAGTCATCTTAACACTTGACTAAAATAAGTGCATCTTTCAGCCCTGGTGCTGATATGCACAGCTCGTTTTGGGTCATGCACACCTATTCTTGGGACTCAGGCGTAGTTCAGAACCCTTGGAGTGATCACGGACTCTGTTCAGCTGTTCCAGGAGCATTATCAAGCTACCAAGATCACAGGTAAGAGAAAAACCTTACCATCATTTGAAGACAGATACTCATAAAATTGCCTTGGTTACAACTGATTGTTTAAACAGAAATCACATTATTACAGTGGAGAGGATCATCTCAGTGGAGCTTTAAAGTTGGTTGAGCAGGGCTTGACCCAAGTAAGATGGAGATACAAGGGAAAATTTAACATCAACAAGAGACTCTGCAGCTTCCTACAGCACCAATACTTTCTTCCCAATTAAAGGCAAACCTGTGCTGAATCCACAACCTACACAAATCGCTACTGCACACGTGGGGCAGCGTTGTTCTTTTTTCCTCTCATCTTTTTAACCTGCTAGTCTCCACTAAAGTGTGTCAAGACCTGACTCTTAATTTAGAAGTGCATTTACCTCAGCATTTTCAGCTCTGGGGAATAAGGTTACCTTCTTCTAAAGACCATATCCATATCGTGGTATTTCTAAACATTCAGGAAGTATCAAGTCTTCCCTATCTAGAGAAATAAATACAGGAATTCAGGATAAATATTCATACAATAGCTTCAATGATCTTAGAGGGCCTATTTATGGAACAAATTGGGGAAAAAATATATCCGTGCAGGGATCTTGTTATTTGCCACGGAAGGACAGCTGTCTCTGAGGTGAAACAGCAGGTGCCAGTGCTGTGCTGCAGCCTTACACAGCAGCTTGGGTCACGACTTGTGCATATTGTATTGATCTGAAATGGCATAGGTAATCAAATAGGTTAAAAAAAAAAAAAACAAAAGGAGAGGGAAACACAGTTACGTGAAACAGCAGGTGCCAGTGCTGTGCTGCAGCCTTACACAGCAGCTTGGGTCACGACTTGTGCATATTGTATTGATCTGAAATGGCATAGGTAATCAAATAGGTTAAAAAAAAAAAAAACAAAAGGAGAGGGAAACACAGTTACAATATGGCAAGACCTTAGTGTTGTTCAAATTACCACAAAACTGTTAAACGCTTGAGATAACCTAACTCAGAGCTTAAACATCACCTTATAAAACACTCCCACAACAGGGTCCTCTGTGGGCAAAAGGTACACAGTGAAGTCCAGGAGCATGCCTCAACTCTTAAAGCCCAAGCACTATGGAAATTATCTGCCCTTCTCACATCCCCCTCTGACATTTTATGCTTCGCTGTTCATCAGAAGAAAATATTATCTGCAATCCTAATACAGAATGATTTAATGCAGACAAGAGTGTCACTAAGTCACCTAATGTACTTTTCATAGCACTTAGATGGTAGTGCAATCTACCTTAAACTCTGGAGCTGTTGGTAGAGCCTGAAATTCCTGGTTTACATTTCATTTGTTGTTTAGAAAAGTAAAAAAATGCCAAACCCTCTGGGGAGAACAGAGCAAGTCTTCAAGGCATTTTATATGCTGTCTCCTGCTCTCCATAGCCTCACAGCTGCTGGGGTGTACAGATGTTGAGCAGAACCTTCTCCCGGACATGTGGGGTGGTGGGAATCAGGGTGAAGAGGACCCTTCTCCCATTCCATTCCCATTAATTCCTTGAGGGGCCAGCACAGCAGAGGGAAGGGACCTGGGAAGAACTGGTTTCAGCTGCATGATGCCCCCATCATTTGCTTCCCGGGAAAAGAGGTCAGGAGGAGAGGTCACAGGGGCATCTGGGCACACCGTGGCCAGCGGATTTCAGTAGCTCCATATAAACCATGGGATGCAAGCAGCATATCCCAACTTCACACGGGATGAGCAGCATCCACCTCCCTTGCCGCGAACCCTTTTCCCTGGGAAGAATACATGGGTGCACAGGTCAGAGGGGTGCACAGGTCAGAGGGGTGCACAGGTCAGAGGGGTGCACAGTGCTCCCCGGCCAGCTGGACAGCTGGTGCCCAGGGTGGCAGGTCATGCTGTAGAGTATCCCTACCTCCCAGGCAGGCATCAGCGTGGCCAGGCTGGGCAGGACTTTCACCTGCCAGCTTGCCTCAGCCCAGCCAGGACCCCAACATCAGCCCTAATAAACACCCCAAACTTAATCACCCTAACAGTTAAATTGTGCATGAGAAAACAGGTTCCTGGGAGGCCTCTTTCTTCTCATACATACAGGCAACCGCAAGTGTCACTCCATGTCATTTAAAGCAATTACTTTATCCTGGAAAAACACACCTTTGCCTTTATTAAACAACATCTGGATTAAAGCATAATCACATGCTTGCTTGGAGAGTTTAGATAAGAGGTTTCAGGCTAAAGAGTAGCTTGCTCAGATATAATGTTATTTCCATACACGTGTTTC
>NW_010426582.1:6719-7006 GCF_000710305.1 Buceros rhinoceros silvestris | reverse complement strand
CGGGTGAGAAAACCTCAACATAATCATTTCTGCATGATTACTCACGGATAGGATGCCACATAAGACTGATGTGTACACAAGCTACTGAGAGCATGTAAGTAATCTCAGACACACTGGAGAAAAAGCCACAAAGACTAGAAACTCTTATGACCACATCTGTCTTTCTACTCACTACTTCCTCCTCTTGCCAGACGCAGAATTTAAAAAAAAAGGTAGGTAAAATCCTATGTGTTTTTTGTCCTAACCAGCTCCATGATTTGTGACATGGTTTTATTCAAACTTAAGGT
>NW_010426582.1:0-6571 GCF_000710305.1 Buceros rhinoceros silvestris | reverse complement strand
TCTTTCCCAAGTTACTTCTTTTCTGCTGATGTTTTGTAAAACTCTGGCTTCTGAAGTCATATCCATCATATCCAACTGTCATCTAATGCTGGTTCATCACTTTAACAAAAATGATAATTCGCTGGTGTTTTCTTTTACAGTATGGGAAGGCTTGTGACAGTTGTGAATAACATTCAGTTTTGTTTGCTAAGGATTTTTTCCTTATTTTCCCCTATCTCTATCATTTCACAACCTTATTCTCTCCCTACCTGCCCTGGCTGCTTTTACACTCCCTCATTGTTTACAAAATGAATAATTAATGGCTGATAACCTGGAGCCAAATCCCTCTCACCCTGTTTCTCCTGCCTGGTCTATGCCATTTTCTAGTTTACTCCAGCAGCTTGGTTTACAGGACTTGCTATCACTTACATGTTTGAAAGAAAGGAATGGGAGTAAATAAAAGTGTAAGAAGGTGAAAGTTCATGATAACATGAGCTATAATATTTATTTATTCATAAATCATTTTGGTAGCATGTTATATAGCAAAATTAAGTACATCTAGCCTTATCTTTATAAAGTAATACAAAAACACACAGTCAATCTAGAGCAGCAAGAAAAATCATGGCAAATGCCTTGACCAGTTTCTGGAACACTCCTACCGTTTTCCAGCACCAGCCTACATCATATCTGTCCCGTAGGGCATCTTCCCAACATCCACAAATGCCACTTGAATTATCCACCCCTCGTGGTGCAGGAAAACACATCCACTTATCACTCATGTTACCGTATTTTGTCAGTCAATGCACAAACATCAAAAAATGATCTTTGCCCCAACCAGCAAGTGACAGCTTACAAGAGTCTATGAAGCAGAGCCATCTCACCGGCAGGCACAGCACTCCTTGCAGGGACGAGCTTCCGCTTCCCTGCACAGCAACAAAAGCCTGGTCAGGGGATGCTCATTTAGACTTTCTTGTGATGGTCCTGACTTCTGAAGACTCATTTTTAATTTAATTTTCCAGCTCAGCATCCAAACTAAGACCTGGCCCTTTCCATTACTTTGTATCAACAGCAATTTTGTTCAAGTCCCTTGTGGGCATCAGAGCACAGGTGCTGGCTCTCATCTTGCACGAGCTGTATTCCTCAGCACCTGCACAAGGAAGCTGAAGCTGCCCAAACTGCAGGTGAACAGTAATGTTTTGAGACTTGATTTTGTTCCAGTGCACGTTCCCTGAGAATTCAGAAAGATACATGGTTTTCAACATGCCATCTCAGAGTCTCTGAAATGAAATCTATTTTGCATGGTGCCAGTGCAATGAGAGAAATGGCAGTTTCTGACAGCAGCTGCCCTGCATCATCCCAGGCTCTGGACAGACCCTGATAGGTGCAGATATTGGCACTGCTTCAAATCACTTTTCTTTCAGGCTCCCTCAAGATAATCCAAGTTTCCCCAAACCACTCCCTTTGGGATTTCAGGGATTTTCACTGCCCCAGGGTAATGATCGTCCCGACACGCACACTGGAAGATCTGAGTCTCTCTTCATCACAGCTGAATTCTGAAGGGTAGAAGACCTTCAAGCCTCAGCACCTTTGACAGTTACAGGTTCCTGGCAGCCTGCAAAACCTACCTACATCTCAAGAAATGTTACTTGAAACTGCAGAACAGTTTGCAGAACAGACTACAAAGCAATACTTCTTTCCCACCAAGTAATTTAATTAGAAAATCCTGACAACTTTAATTGTTTAATTAGAGGGACACCTGAGATGGTTACCAGGACAAGAAGGTTGAGCAGATTAAGGGCAGCCGGTGGGACATGAACATCCAGCACTACATTCTGGATGCCATCAATCAAAACCCTATTGCTGGGGTCTCATTAGGAGGCAACATCTAACTTCTAATTGTTTCTGATTTCAGAGACTAGCTTGTAGCGGTAGGATGTTCAACTGTGAGTCAGGATGTGTTGGCTCTTTCCCAACTGTATCACAGAGCTTAGACAAGCAGCTCTAAAACAGCTCCACCACACTTAAAATGGAGATGTGAATTCCAAACATAACTTAGCAGGATACTTAGGCTTGCTTCATGCAAGTGTGTAATAGATCTTAAAGCTTTTGGATGGCAAATGCTATGAAATACAAGAAAATCTTAGAGAAAGTGTGGTGGGGCTCTGTTGAGAGGAAAAGAACAGAAAGAAGATATGGGGATTCCTACAGCCATAAGTGAAGGAAATAGGACAATGAAAGATGTCACGGGTGTATGGCAGAAAAACCTGAACATTTCTTTTTAAGGAAGATATCAGGAAACATGAAAATTTAGGGTGAGATGTAAGGACAGAAACAGATAGTTGAAATGAGGTAACTATGAAACTACTGCGTGAAACAAAGGGGCAAAAAAATGAAGCGTTTTGGGGGATTTCAAAATAAACAAAGAAAAAATGAAGACAAGGAAGAGACATACAGTGGGGAAAGAGAAAGGATTAATGATATCATCATGACAGTATAACAAATCAAAAAGTCTTTTTCTTAATCTAGCAAACAATCAAAGCATTTTTGCAGGAAAATCTTGTACTAAAATGAATAGTAGCTTAATTTCCAATTAAATCCGACAGCTAAATATTTATACTTTTTGCATTCAAAAATTAAATACCAACAAAACAACTTCTGATAAATTTAATACTCCAATCCTCTCAAGAGATTTATAAAAAGATTTTGACTTAGCAGTTAAACCATTTCCACTAGTAAGACCAGAAACATACAAAGAGATTTTGAAAAATCATATCCACCTGTGTGTGCACGCAGGGCTTGGGGATTTTTTTTTATGTTCACACTATTGCAGAATTATCCAAGAAATAAAAGCAACCTAAAGAAACTAAATATTGTTTTTCGTTCTGTGACTCAAGTTTTACATAAAGCTTCAAAACGAAATTCTTTCCACGTGTTTTATTTCAGCCGTAAAATTCATGTTATAGTACTACTGAAATGCTACGAGACACGTTTACGCTGTGCTCAAATGGCTTTATGCCACCCGGCCGAGACACGTTGGTAAGGCAGTCAAACACACACCGTGTCACGTGCACTCGGGTTTTATTGCCTGTTCAGAAAGCATCATTTTCATCGTTCTGAAAAGGAGCAGAACTAATGCCAAGACAACTCCAACCTGGATAAAATCAGAGTCAGCTAAACTTGCAGCCGAAATATAAAGAAATCTGAACACCAACTCCCTATGAAAAGTATTTAGCTGACTCCCTGACTTTTCCATTGTCACACTGTACCTCCCTGCTACAAGCAGCACTAAATCTTTCGGTGCTATCTATATCAAATGAAGCTGCTCTTCGATTACCCAGTTTACCAAACTACTTGCTGTGTCTTTTCAGACTGAAAAATAACACACACGCAAACACATTGTGCCGCTACATGAAGTTTCAACACAGGCCCAGCAATGGACTGGGCTGCGTACTGCATGCCGGGCTCTGCCTACCCTCCCAAATCCCCATCTGCTGACTGAATAGGTATTCATGTGTGTAGGGGCTTTGAAACACCCCTTACGGCTGCGCAGCAAAGGGCAGACACCCACTATAAACACCATTGTTTGAGAGCCCTCTGCTAGAAGACTCACACGGAGTTGTAGTAGCAGCCCTTTCAATGGGCAGTTCCCGTGCCAGAAGAAATTGCTGTGCCGGCAAATTAATAGTTGAGGCTGCTACAGAAAAGGGAAGGAAGTAAATTTCTAAGTGAAGGAGATGAACCTTCCTGTTTTGCTTCTTTTTTTAAGCAGGGACCTGTCCCACATGACCCAACCAACAGAAATGCCCCTGGAAATAATTTCTTTGATACTTCAGTAAAAGAGTAAGTCTGGTAAGGGATACATTTCTTTTGTAAGAGAAGAGAGATGTTTTATGACTTAGAATACCATCCAGTTTTCAGAAACCTAAACGGCAAAGATTATTAACTTCTGCAACGTTCTCTCAAAATGCTCCCTGAGTTGGCATTTATCCAGCATGAAAGACACCTTCAAGGCACTGATGATGTCAGCTCACCTGCTCTAATTGCTTGCAGATACATTCGTACATTAAGTGCGTAAATGATTACGAGACATTCAAAGCCAGAACTCACCACCCTTATCTGAGTGATCACATGGGAGTTCTAAATGAGACACCCATGTGGCTCCAGCTAAAACACACATACATTTCCTTGCTTGAGCAGGGCTTTGCAGGTCCAAAATCTGCCCGCGTAGAATTACCAAAGCTAGAAATATATAGTGAAAGTTCAAGCACCATCATCAACATGAAACATGCTATGATTGCTTTAATAATGTTTTATAACATCCTCCACAAGGGCTTTCCCTTCATGCATGGAATCCTTGTTTTAGTTACACTGGCGAGCTTGCTTCCGTTCGGTTTATGGGCACATCCTGTGCACTCTTGCACAGTTGAGTAACCCCATTCAGTGCCAAAGGCTTATTTATGAGCATAAAGATGACTTACAGTAATAAAGAGCTACACCCTTGTCGTTCCAGCACTCACCTGCTTACAAAGAATGTTATCATAATACAAACAATTACAAAAAAAAAAAATCAGACTCTTTTTTTCAGCCATGCCTGAGCAAAGCACAACTGTGTAGAGAGGGATAAACAAGGATCCTTGCACAGCTTTTAATTCCTGCAGTGGTTCAAGGTGAGAGATGGAAATTGGAACTGCAGTGCTTAGAAGAATGAAAGGGTCTTGCTTCACTGTGGATCCATGACACGTGCTTCTGCCATTGTTTCTTTCATAGGAAAGAAACACCTTTCGAATGCCATGCTTTTGATTATTTTTTTTATGCTATGACCATTTCTTTCTTTCTGATTTTATATCAGAATTAAATTCTTATGCAAAACAATTTTATCAATATGCTGCTTTGTAATATAACTACAAATTTGAACAGAAAATAGTTCTGCAGGAACCTTTCTTTTGTTATATCTTGTTTTACCACTTATATCTACTTATGTCAGTGGGTTTATTTTAAGCAGCAATAAGTCTCCATGTCTCTGTCTTAATTTCTCACACCCCGCCCCATGGAAAATACCCATCTCCTACAAATTTTTAATCCTGTTTGCCTCTTGTGTCTCAGATGAAGGCTCTGCTGCAGCAGAGGACAGGTTAACATCCTGGGGGTAGAGCCAGCTCAGAAGGAACCGGATCTTTCCCGCCAACCACAAACTACTGGGATTCTCCCTACACAGGAGCAATTCAGGGAGGGGAATTGTGCCAATGTAGATCCACTTGGGCTGTGTAAACAGAGAGAACCAGACTATGAGCTCCAGAGATATATTGCTTCCTTGTGTTAAACTAAACTAATAAGTTTTTAAAAAGACCAAAACCTCAATGATGAGAGCTTCAAAGACGGATCAGCTTATGCAAAAAGTGTGGGTAATATTTTAGGCAAAAATGTTACTTGGCATCAGCCAATTGCATCCTTTATTTAGGCTTCAGAGACTGATGAAAGGGAAATCTAGTTAAAGAAAGAAGGAAGAGAGTGAAGGCCTTGCCTATAACTCCACAGCTTAGCCCTGCCAGTGCAATGTGCTACACTGGCGTGCAAGAGCTAGATAGACACTGAAAAATTCTGTTCCCTGATTTGTGCCACCTGCTAAAGTCTCCTAACTGATGTTAGCTTAGAGCAGAGCTGTTGTTTCATATCAGCTAGTGGATTGAAGCACTGGGAAGAGCAAGGAGGGGTTGTCAGTGATTTAAAACACCTGCACTTTTCTCTGGTGGTAGTGGGTACAATAAGTCTTTTTCCTTGATGCTTTAGGTCTATCAGCTCTATATTCTGAAGATATTATCCATGCCACACACAAATAATTAATTACTAGAGTTACCAGTTCTGTTCAGTCCTTGTGCCTCTCTCATGTATATGTCAAAAATCACCAACTCAACAGCCCGAAGGATTTACTTTGACATGATACTTTTCTTTCAGATGAACAATATTGTTAAATTAAATCGCCAACCATAGATCTCTCTATGGAGAGCATTCCTGAAGATTCAACAGTCTTAAGATTGACTCACAGTTATTGTAAGAACCTTTTTATCTTCATGTTTCATTCTGAGCATTTATTGTTCTTCAATATTTTGTTTCGTATTAAAGCTCATAAATTGAAACACAGATTGGATCAATACTGTCTGTTTTCAGTTATATCCTGATGAAAATCAGCTTGCACAGTTTACACAAAAGCCAGTCTGTACCCCCAAAAGAAATTACTTCTGTGTCACCTGTATAATTAGCCAAGCTTCTACGTTTCACATATTACTCGGGTCTTACAGCTATGGTGCTATATAGTTTAAAAACACACACTGCATTAAGCAGTGCAGGGTGAAAATGTTTTCACTGCAGGTTTTTTATTCCGTTCTTGGGTTTTGGGTTTTTTTTAATTTATCTTTTTTTTGTGGGAGTCAGTTTTAGCAGAAAGCGACTAAACTGAGGGGGAGAAACCGGGGTAAACAGGGATAATAAACTTGTTAGCAAGAAAACAAACAACCACCCCCCCACACACCAGGGCAGGAGAAGAGCAGGCGCCGCAGACCCAGAAGAGTTTCCGGAGCGGCGGCACCATGGACAG
>NW_010426581.1:0-7928 GCF_000710305.1 Buceros rhinoceros silvestris | reverse complement strand
GATTCCGTGCGGGGTAACTGCCACAGCCAGACCCCGCGAAATACCGTGAAATAAGCCGAAACACGCGGCAGGGTCCTGGAGCTGTTCCGCACCCTCGGGCAAAGCGGGGGTGCAGCGTCGATCCTGAGGACGGGCGCTGCTTACCCCCTCAGAACCCCTCCGGTGGGGTCAGATCAAACCCAGCCTGAGGGGCAGAGCGGGGTGGAATTCAGGCTCTCCTTTTAAAACCAAGCCCCTCCAGAAGCGGACGACAGCACCTTCTTCTGCCAATTGGAACTGCACAAGGCTGCCCGTGATCAAAATCAATTCCACAGAGTAGCGGTGCCTTTAAAGGAGAATACTGGTGATTTCACACTCAAATTATCAAACATATATTCCAAGTCATATCTGTCATCAATACCTCACAGCAGGCAACTGGATATTTATAGAATACACAACTTAATTTTTATTAAAAAACACAGGGAGACTTGTTCACAGACATCAGAACAAAGCCACTGTTTCCTATATAACCCACATGGTAGATAATATTTCACAAAGAAAGCAAAAAATCATCTTGGCTCAGGAGTAAGGGAAACAGGGTGCAGAGTCTTCATCTGTTCCTCACCGAATGTCACAGTTGTCAGCAGGGCACTCCCCAGACCTGGGAGTCGGGATGACAAAGCAAGATGACAAACCCGTACAGGAAGGATGATAGAGGCAAAGAAGCAACTCTGGCACTACCGGAATTCTGACACAGCCGCAGCGGACGGAGGAGGAGGCGGCAGAAAATGTGAGCAGCCTGGCGTTTCTGCATAACGAGCCCTAGAGAGGCAGGTCTCTCCTTTATGGCCTTGTTTATTCTGAATAAGGTACCCTTGCTGGTCGCGCAGTACCAGCTTTCCTGCCTGTAAACATCCCTCCTCACCCAGAAGGAAACAAAAATATTTTTCTCCCTTCCCCTTTGCTGCTCTCTTCGTTGTGTCCCTCAGTGCAGACAGTGGCATCAGCCCTGGCTCACAGGCTGGTGCTGTTCAGCTTTTCGAAACAGACTGAGATTTACTGCCACTTCTATCTTCTTGAACTTTCTTTTTTTCCTTAAAGTTTTCCTTTGAAGTTTTCCTAAAGAAACAGAATGGAGACACTTGAACGTAGTTCATGAGTTATAAAGTAGAGACACAGACATGAGCTGGTTTATATCACATATACAATGTTTTCACATATTTCTTGCAGCTGAACACAAATCCTCCGGCAGCAACACTCCAAAGCGTGGCTAATGCTGTTCTTTAGGACCATTTCCCCAATGTGCTCCCCTCCCGTCTTCTGTGAGCCACCTCCACTCCAGCCATCACAGCGTGAGATCTGCTCCTCGGATCGATACTGCGTGCGCTAAACCAAAGCCAGCCCTTGCCCGAGGCTCTGGCAGGGACAGCCAGGTTCCAGCCTGGCTTCAAGGCCACCGGGTTAAACTCCGGCAAGGCAAACTGATGACTTCCAGCAGAGAGATGCTGCCACTAAAACTTCACCACCACTGTAACCATCATGCCTGCTGGCCCACCCAACCACGTCACCGGCTGGAGGAAGCTTGCAGGGCCTTTTCTGGATAAACAGCATCTCTCACCCCTCCTGAGAAAAAGCACTTACATTTTTCTTCTGGCCTTTTTCAAGAAGCACTGAGGGGTGGTACAAATGGATTCTCTTGTCAATGGTTTCTTAATGAATTTCTTCTTTTGTTTGCTGAGAATGACATTTAGTGAAGAATGATTAAATTACTTTAAAGGGCAAAAATTAATATCCAAAGTAGATCGAAGAGATCTTGAAAACCTTTACTGGGTTTCAGGGATTTATGGATCTGAGTATGTTTTCAGAGTTGTTTATTCCAAGATTTATTCCACACTGTCTCCAAGACATTCAAAGAAACCTCAACATATATATTCATATTACATATTATTTATATCAATATATAATTCAACAACTAATATATATAAGGATTTCTAGGTTAGACACTATTAGAAGGTATGAAAAAGCATGAAAATAAGCACTAATTAAAAAGCTATTTATCTCTGGCATACACCAATTTTTCTAAAGGTAACTCAACAGAGTAAAGGACTTTCTTTCATGTATCAGAAGCCAAATTCATGGCATAAGCTTAGCAAGTCTAAAGCAGATTTTGGGGGGACTCATAGAGAAATAGTTAACTCCAAGAAAACGGGTTAAGTCAAGAATTTTTTGTTTCCACTTTTATCTGGGTAAAAACACTGCCACCCCCACCCTGTCTAAACTCCCTTTTGTATCTACAATTCAAGTCCACCGCAAACATCTGGATCTCTTGTAACCCTTGTGCCCCAGCACCATTCCTGCAGGCTTCTAGAATGGGTAAGAAACTGGAGAAGTGACTCAAACGCACATACCTTTGCAGTCTGGGCAGGTGTTTGATGTAGTCAGGCACAGGACAGCCTGCTCGCTGAATAACACTGGCTATGCTGGAAAAGAGGAGGGGACAGATCAGCCCTGGCAGTCAGGGCTGGGACACGAGGTAGGAACAAGCTCTAGAAAACAGCAGCCCCAAACAACTGGCTGGAGTTTTGTTGGGGTTTTTTGTTCTGTTGTTTAAAGCAAGAAATAAAGACACAAAAGCAAGTTTGAAGTAAGGTGAGGAAGAAGCAAAAAGACACAAAATGCTTAAATGAAACTAAGACTCCATTTGCATAGTATAAACAAAAAGAAACTCATGGTGAGTACCGTCTTCAAGGAGATGGAGCAAAAAGCCAAAATAGATTCATACCAAGTAATCCTGGACGTAAGCAAGTTGAAGAACTGGATTAGAAAACCTAAAGCACGGTGTGAAGTAGTTCTACCAACTACACAACAAACAATCCAGGAAGACCAGAACAAGAGCAGAGTTAGTTGTAGAGACGGTTGAACCTGCCCATTAGTGAGGTTCACACCAGGATGACCGAGTTTCACTGCAAGGTGCTGCCACGTAAGTCACAGCATTGTCATTAGTGGCAGCTGCTAGTTTCTCTCTTGCTGCAATTCTGAGAGGCTTCAAAAAGAAACCTTGGCATTGAAATGTGTAAGTCGTTCTTCTCACCACCTCACAGTTCCACCATCTCGATACCGAGCTCAGTCGCTCTCTATCTGCAGGAGCTTTACACAGCAGCCTGGGCTTTCCAGACGTGGCAGTCCCACGTGGCACCAGACACACACACGTGGTTCAGCTGTACACCACAAACCACAAAAAACAGGGCAGCTCTACCACGTCTCCAATTTACCTCCGTAATAAAGGTTTATCATCTTCTGTAAAGAAAGTGACTGCTTTTCCGGTGTGCCCTGCTCTTCCGGTACGACCTGTCAAACACAAATTTTGCAGAGTGAAGATTTTACTTTAAATCTCTCCCTTTACTGTACTCCACAGCCCCAGCCTCCTGATGTGTGTTCGTATACCGCCAAGCAGCCGATCGCCCCAGACTGCTCCTCTCACATGAAAGCACAGGTATGTCTGAAGCATCTACATATTTAAGGGTCACAGAAAACTGACAAAAAATAACGCTGTTTTACTGAAAGTTGAGCCTAGATATAAACTGTCTCAAGTGATGTAGAAGCCACTGCTGCAGCAGAGGGGGCTTGGTTTCAGGATTTTTGCTCGTGCACATTAAAGATGTAGGAAAAAGGAAAAGGACGCCATTTGTGAATGATCGCTCACCTATCCTGTGGATGTACTCCACCGCGCTCGTTGGCAAATCATAATTGATGACCATATTCACTCCTTTGAAGTCAATCCCTCGAGCTAGCAAGGCTGAGCAGATGAGCACCCAGATCTTCCCAGCTCTGAAACTGCGCACTACGTTATCTCGCTAGGAAGAGGAAAGAAAGGTACTTGGGAACAGTCTAATTAGCAGTTTGAGAAAGCAGGTGAAGTTGTTTCCTAAGAGTTGTCACGATGTTAATGAATAAAACTAAAACAAAATCTGCAGTTACTGGCTGTCAAAACTGCCTGAAGTTACATTCCACCACTCTTGATTTTACCTTTCTGAAGTGTTTCTTGGAAAAAAATGACACCCTCTTACCTGCTGCTGAGTTTTGTCTGCATGGATAACATCCACATTGATGCCTTCATAAATCAGTTCATGGAAAAGCTCTTTAGCCCTCTCAATAGACTGGACAAAAACAAGGACTGGAGGAGCAAAGCCCTGCAAAAGAATAAGCTTGTCTCAGGTTTGAGTCCTTTTCCTACTGCTGTCGGTTGTCACTGAGCTACTAAAAAGATTGAACCAGACTCAGTATTTTACATCTCAGAGGATGGTTTTTAGGGGTTGTTTTGACTGGCCAGATCTTTAGGAGGCAGAACTAAGTTCAGCTCTGCTGCCTTTGATGGAACGGTTGCTGACTTTAGCATCAGGCTCCAATTTAATCCACAGAAACATATTTTTTCCACCCAATGTGAAACCTACTCATACTGCCAAGTAAAATTAAATGGACTGGTAATTCAAACCACTCCTAAGCAAGACCCAGACGTATAACCAAGAACAGAGAGACACTCAGTTTTCACTCAGTTTTCTCCTGTACAGCAGATTTGGACAATGGTTTAACGTGTGTCACCGAGAAGTCTGTGCCCTGGGAAATGACGAGCCTCTGACAGAACACACAGCTCAGTTGGTCAGCAGAACTGTCTTCACCCCTCCAAAATACCTTTTTAACAAGCTCTCGCATTGCTGTTAGTTTTCCTGTCTCAGATCCAACAAACAGCAGCTCTTGTTCTACAGTCTCCGCTGCAGAGTTTCTGAAACCAGAAATCCAACAGAAGTGTGCTCCCATTAGTATTTATATATATATATTTTACATAAACCCCCTAAAATATTACCTGGTAAGTGAGAAACACTCCACAACAAACTTATTTCACCAGTACACGCACCTAAGATTAATGTGGATTGATGATAAAGTTATGGGCAAAGGAAAGCACCACTAGAAAGATCTACATGCCAACCATTTTTTCTGGAGACAAACACCCTGCAGTACTAAGGCGAACAAGCAGACTGATGGTGCAAAGACAGCGACTGGGAAAAAACACAAGAGAGTCAGAGCACAACTGCACACCCACCTTGCTCCAACAGACACCAGCACAACGCTGTCAAGGTTGAGTTTACACCACTCCTCCACATCATGGGCAAAGGTGGCGCTGAACAAGGCTCTTCTCACCAGATGGGACGTGCATGCCAGGAAGATGGTGGCCAGCTGGTCCCGGAACCCCGACTTCCCATCTTCAAAGAGTTTGTCCGACTCATCCACCACCAGCCACTCCACACTGGGAACAGAGAGGTTCTCTTCTCAGTCAGAGAGTCACTTGAGAAGGCAAAAGTTCTGCCAGATTCAAGGGCTACACATGCATCCGCTTCTCAAAGCGTAGCAAAGCAAGATCAAGCACGATTTGATAAAGACTCTCGGTACCTGGTCAAGTCTATTGCTGGAGGATCTTGTTTCAACAAATAAATCAGTCTGTTCGGAGTAGTAACGAGTATATCTATAGAAAAAGAGAAAAAAACCCCAAACCAAATGTCAAAAAAGACACAAACCAAACCAGGCTAACAGAGCCCTGCCAATCACAAGTCCCGGCGGCATCTGCCAGAGGTGCAGTTAACAGGGTCTCCGCTCCCAGGCTCCCTTCCATGCCAGCTGCCTTTTGAGCGTTGAGCAACAGAGTGCCCGTCTGGAAGGGTGTAACCAAGCTCCTTCAAAGCACGTGGGCCAGAAGAGAAAGGTCACAGACATTTCTCAAATTTTTTCAAAGCACTTCAGAAGTTAAAGCCATTACCAAATTTCTTAGAAGACTTGGGCCCAAACTTCTTTGCTGCTTCCGCTGCCTTGTGGATCATGTGTATCCTGAAGCCAGTCCCCTCGGCCAACTTCTCCAGCTCCCGATGTGTCTGAATTGGCAGCAACAGAGATTAAATTCTCCAACCGAGCTGATTTTCAACAGAAAATCCAGTTTTATTTTCCAGTAACGTTCAAACCGAGTGGATTAGCTTTTCTAACTGGAACAAGCACAGACAATCCTGACGACGCAGCTTCAAACATTGCCCCAGTTTCAGCGTGAAGAGAAAACTCTGGTTTTCTTAGCGTAACAAAACGCAGCTTTCTAACGTGTATTATTCAGCTGAAAGCTCTGGCAGGTCTGAGTACCACATCCTGACTCCCACAAGCCCCTTCTGCCACTTGAATAAAAATGGAGCTCTGCCCAAAGCTGTGATTTTTGTGTGGAGTCTTTGATATTAAACTGAAATAAGGTTATCCGTTGAAATTCTGTGTACGGGACAAACAGAGAAACCTCTTGCAGCAATCTCAAACATTAAAGTGGGTGTTAAGAGCACCTAAGCACTGGGCAGCTCTAAACTATGATCAAAGCATCTAGAGCTTCTAATCTAATCATTTAGATTAGACTGAGACACCAGATAGAGCTATTTCACAGAAGACAAAAGACTTAAAGAGTTAAATTAGCCTTTTCTGATATCTGGGGGTAATAAAGGAAAAAAATATTTACCAAGCTGCCATTTTACTGATCCAGAGCAAAAACTCTGAAGCCCATCAATAGGGCAACAACCCCTTTCCCCTCACCACACACCTGGCTCGCGAGTTCTCGGGTGGGTGATATGATCAGCGCTCTGAATCCTTTGTTCCGCGGCTGTTTCAGATGTGTTAAGAGAGGAATACAAAATGCCAGTGTTTTTCCAGACCCGGTAGGAGCTGAAGCTAGAAGTTCCCGACCCTGTAAGAACACCGAGAAGGGTGTGGTACAGATCAAGAATATCGTAACAGATAAATTTTGGGCTCTGATGCAGCTGATGCCTCTCTAAAGCTGTGCGATGAAGCCCTGCCGTGGCCTGGCAGCGAGGCCGCTCCCAGATTTTGCCAAACTCCCTGTGAGGAGACGTGGCAGCAGAAAACTCACGTGGAGCATGACGGGAATCGCCTGCATCTGGATCGGCGTTGGGACCTGGAAGCCGGCGGCTTGGATGTTCTCCATGATCTTCGGGTGGATTTTGTATTCCTTCTGAAGCTGATCAAACGTGGCAACTGGGTCGGGAAGGTCCGTTCCCTGAACACTAATCTTGTGCCGATTTCTGAAGCGGTTTATCTAACAGGCAAAAGACAAACTCTTTCCTTCTGTTTTTGACAGCATAAAACTAAACATGTCAGGATTCATCTTCCCCCGTCACCCTCCTCCCAAGACAAGTTATCACAAATGAACCTCAATTCTCAGGTAAGACACCCCGGGAAACAAGTAAGCTGCTGCTACATGAGAATTCCATGGTCCCACCTTTTCTCTTCTCAAGCGTTCAAGTTTTTCTGCAGTAGGTTTTTTGTCTTTTGCATCTTCAAATTTTGCTTCCAAGGAGGACATCCACTTTATTCCGTTACTTTCTGACAACTCTGGCATTGATGCTGCTCCTGAAAGTTTCAAAAAAATTGGAATTTCCATTAGCAAAATCGAGTCAAAAATTATTTGGTGAGAAAGAACACCTCAAACCCATTTTTCTCTTGTTCTCACTGAAGTTAATGAAGACTCCAGAGGATGGCAACCACATCCCCATACTTTAACACTAGATCTCACCCCCCAATTATTTTATCAGCTCTGACACAGGCCAGCCAAAGAACCCAGAAGCCTCTTCTTCCCTGGTGAAATGACCTATGGCAGCTGCAGGCTTGAAGTGAACTGAAACAAGTAAGAAGCACGGACTTCATCAAGTATTCTGCCAAGGACACAAGCATGTGTATATAAATACCTCGTGCCTTTTTCTTCTTTCTTTTCCCCTCGCTGCTTTCTGCAGTTCTTTTTCTCTTTCCTGCCACCTCTCCATCGTTTTTCCCTGCTCCATCCTCCTTCTGCTGCTCTCCAGCTTCTGTGAGCCCCCAGCCCTCCTCGGCAGACCCCAAGGGGGCTTCCTCCTTGCGCC
>NW_010426580.1:10451-12566 GCF_000710305.1 Buceros rhinoceros silvestris | reverse complement strand
TGTCCCTGCTCCCTGCAGGGCTTGGGCTGGGTGACTTTGGAAGGTCCCTTTCAATCAACACCGTTATTGCTGCAGTGACTGACGTTTTTTCCTTCTCGTTGCCCACGTGCTCTGGTTCCAGATTATCTCATCGGTACTGTCCACCAAGCCAAAGGCCTGGAGTTTGACACAGTGCTGATTGCAGATGACTTTGTGAAAGTACCATGTGTCGGCAGCGATTTCCAGAGAAGAACTAACTTCACTGGAGGTGAGGGAACGCTGTGTGTGCTGCTCAGCCTGATCAGAAAGCGGGTGTCGTGCCAGTGCTTGTTCTGCAAGTCCACGCTCTCGGGGGTGACAAGTGCCACTGGCTGCCCCTGTGATTACTGGTCTTGCAGTTTCCTTTACAGCGAGTTAAGGGCAGGGGAATATTCCTGCAGTTGAACTTGAAGCCATCTAGCAGCAGAGAAAGACTGACTCCGTCCTTGGGAAAGACTCAGTGCCGCAGTTCCTGCTTTGGAAGAGCCAGTCTCTTCCCAGTGAGCAGAGAGAGCGTGCAGAGAGAGCGTGCAGAGACTGAGCAGCTCCTCCAGTGCCAGCCCTGTGCCTGGGAGGTGGGGATGCTCACTGCGGTGAGCTGCTTCTCCGGGCAGGTAGAGTCCTGCCTTTACCCGGAGGAAGCGAATGAGGCAGGAGCTGTTGGTGGTGTCAGGCACAGGGGGGTGCTGCATAGCTGTGCCGCTCTGCAAGCTCATGCTCTCTCGGAGAAGTACCCAGCGTCCTTCCAAAAGTGCTGGCTGAAGCCTTAGAAGAATGGCAGAGATGGTAATTCTCGTTCCATAAAGCTCCTGATGATCTTTCCTCCAACCCAGGCATCTATCCTGATGATGACGAGTGGAACCTGCTCTACGTCGCGGTGACACGCGCAAAGAAGTGTTTGGTAATGTCAAAGACCCTGGAACATCTCTTGTCTTTGGCTGGGGTAAGTGGAACCTTTCCGAGGAAAGCCTGGGCAGTTCAGGGCCCCGATTCCAGCACCAAAGCGGGGCATTGTCCCGGGAGATGTGCCTGTCAGCTGGAGAGGCAGAGCAGGCGGCTGGGGAGGGCAAACTCCACTGTCTCCTTGGCATTTGGAGTCTTGGGGCAGCTCTGCAAGTGATGACGGCTCAGGCAGGATGGGCTGCTGCCAGTTTGAGAAGGCACCGAGGGAGGCAGCACCCACCACTCACAAAATCGGCTCATCTCTGGATATTACTTTGGAGGGGGAGGTGTGGCAGAGGAGCAGAGAAGAGGATTGTCCTACCCTTTACCCTGATCCTGAGGTCCATGCTGAGCGTGGACTGTGCCCTGGCTGGGGCTGGCATCGACCAGAGGAGCAGAGGTCATGTTCTTCCCTCGGTTCACGCTGCTCTGTACCATAATTTCAGTAGCAAGGCACAAGGCTGCAGCGTTTTTTTGGCCTGATCTTTGCATTTGGGTGTTGTCTTCCACGGCTCCTGACTCCTCAGCGCAGTGCGAGCGCATAGGTTCCCTTTTCTGGGTCTGCAGTCGTTGCCAGCTCTTACTTTCTTCCTCACAAGCTGCCGCTGGCTCCTGCTCAATTATTGTTGTCACCAAGGGGTTGGGTCCGGTGGTTTTTTTTTTTAATTAAAAAAAAATATTGCAAGTCACTTCCCAGGGCATTAAAAAAAATTGAAACAACCCATTCCAGGACGTCAGCTGCCTCTGAGTGGTGGCGATCCCTTTTTTCCTTGTTTCTTAGGAGCATTTCCTTCGGGTGGAGCTGAGGAGCGAGGCTGCGAAGGACGGGGCGGCCGTGCTGTGCTCAGTGCCACAGTGCGACCAAACAGTGCCTGGCACTGGGCTGGTTGTGAAGAAGCTCCCGCTGACTCTCGTACGTCCCTCCCTGAGCTTTTGAGCTGACGTTCCTGAACCAGGAGCCTTGGCGAGCCGCTCGGGTCGCTGGTGGGCTGGCTGTGCTCTGTGTTCCGGGCTGGCACACCGGGGAGGGACAACCTGCGGGCTAAGGTTCAGCGGAAGGGAGCAGGGCAGGTCCCGTGGCTGGATCTCACGCCCCCAGCTCCTGGCCCTTTGCTTCTGCTCACAGCCCCGGCTCGGAACGGAGGGTGACTTCCC
>NW_010426580.1:9641-10236 GCF_000710305.1 Buceros rhinoceros silvestris | reverse complement strand
GGGTGTGGCTGGTTTGGTTGTTTTGTTGTGTCACAGCCTGTGTCTGACTCTTGGAGCCTCGCCTGGGGTTATCAGAGCCTCCTGCTCCAGAGACACTCTGACGTCGGGGTCCAGTTTTGGCTTTGATCCCGCCCCCTGGCTCTGGTCTGGGTCCTTGCAGATCCAGAGGGTGCGGTGAAGGCCCAGCTCCCCTCATGAGCACGCGGTGAATCGGTGGAGCCCCACGGCCAGGACAAGAGATAGCAGATGGCTCCAAGCCATCAGCAGGGACCACAAGCGCTGAGAAGGGCAAAGTCTCGTCCCTCACCAGCAAAGACCGGGAGAGATGGGCAGCAGCCATTGAACAAACTGTCCCGTAAGGGATGGGGCAGGAGGTGCTCGTGGCGCACGGTTGTTCTCTCCCCTGGAAGCGGGGGGGTCTGTCCGAGGCTGAAGCCCTCCTCTCTCTCAGCTCTCCTCTCTCTCCCCGCAGAGCAATGGCAGCAGGGATGCGGGTGGCTACCTCTGCCGCTTTTGCACGGAGGAGCGCTTCAGCCCTCTGGCGCCGCTCATCTTCAGGCCAGCGCTTCAGGAAGAGCCCTTCCAGCTCTGAGGA
>NW_010426580.1:8827-9515 GCF_000710305.1 Buceros rhinoceros silvestris | reverse complement strand
GCTCCCCGGAGCCCTGGCTGCAGCCCGGAGCCGCGCTGGGGGCGGGACAAGGCCTGCTGTCTCTAAAATCAGGTGGATACTGGAGCAGGATTTCGGACCTGCTCCAAGAGGAACCCTCCAGGCTCTCTGCAAGGCGTGAGACCTTTTCCCCCACCCTGCCTCGCCCTCCCGAGCTGGTCAGCATGGCCTGCACTGCCTCGGCGCACGGAAGAACACGCACTGTGTAAACCGTGTCGGACAGGACAGGTTTCCTTTGTCACCACGACAACGCCTCCAGTGAGCGAGCTACCAGGACATCACGTCATGATGCCTGGGTGAAATCCCTCCGATCCACCGGATGAAGAGGACCCAAAGAAACACTTTATTCCTAGAAACTGGACTTTTCCCTCTCAGCTCTGGCAGGAAGTTGTTCATCCCCCCCAGCTGAACTGATTGATTTGCCTTACTTGCAGCCCAGGGTTTTCCCCAGACTCTGTCTCCCTTCTCCCTGCAGCAAGGGCGGAAGAGAGGCAGCATCCGCTTTGGTTTCGGTCTGGAGAGCGTTTTTAATCCTGAAATTAAATTTGTAACAAAACAACAACCACAAAAAGCCCTGGAGCCGTCTTTGTGCTCTTCCCTTCCCTTAAGAAGTCGCCTGGGGTTGCATCTCTTCACCAGCCGCCACAGCGGCAGTGGCGCAGGCAGCACG
>NW_010426580.1:7719-8755 GCF_000710305.1 Buceros rhinoceros silvestris | reverse complement strand
GCGGCAGTGGCGCAGGCAGCACGGAGCTCCTGGCAACGGGGCGGTGGCTTAGGCTCGCCGTTGGAAGACTCTGTTGAGAGCAGAGATCAAAACCGAAACCGATTTTGGAAGAGATCTGCTCTTGGCGGTGGGCCCAGAGCCGTGAGCTGTACCTGCCGGAGGAAGCACGTGCATCCTGCTGCTGTCCACGGTTAACCAACGGGCAGCAGCTGCTGCGCTGGCTCTCCTTTCGCTTTCGACGCACCAGCTCCAGAAAGGCTTTCCCTGTTCCACACACCTAAACGCGGGCAGAAGTTGACCCCAGAGAGGGACGTTGGACGTAACCACGAAGCTCGGTGCAGGCGCCTGCAGCGATCCCTTCCAGCCTCGCCTGACCGTCCCGGAGGCGCTGCGGAGGGTCTGGTCTGTCACACATCCACGGCGCTGCTTCCTCCCCTTCCGACAGTCCGAAGAGCGACACAAGACACAGCAGCGAGGAATGGACGTGGGAACGTCGTTCGATACCTGCTGAAGGCCTCTGCCATCCCGGTGAGAGGTGGCAGCTGCCACCGTGCTGTCACCCTTTGCCTCCAGAGCCCGGCACGGGGAGATGGATCTCACCCCAGCCCCGCTCCCCGCTGCCCTCCCCGCCATCACGGCTGCGGAGACGCCCGACCAGACAAAAAACCAGCTGCGCTGTCTGTGTTATTCCATATACATGTACAATATATACACATTTCTACATCACACGGCGTCGGTACAAAGTTGCCTGTTCTGTAACGAGGGGGGAGCGAGTGGGTCACAACTGATGGTGGGCGAAGGGAAAACGTGCGAAGGAAAATATCTCCTAAGGCCGTGTCAGTGCCTTTGGTCTTGGCCGGCGCCTCACCGGTAGTGAGGTGGTTCCTGCGTGTGGTCCCCCACGAGCGGCTGGCGCCTGCACCGCTGGCACCGAAGGCTGCCCAAGGCGCGAAGGAGGGCGAGTCCCTGCACACGCTGCGGGACGATGGCGGGACCCTTGGCTGCGGTCGCAGGTTCACTGGCGAATGGAAGAGAG
>NW_010426580.1:7366-7622 GCF_000710305.1 Buceros rhinoceros silvestris | reverse complement strand
CAGGACGGGGTTGAGGGCGCGGGGGAAGGAGCCTTCTCTCTCCATCTGCCATGAGCAACACTGCTGCAAGGGTCTGGGCCAACTAGGGGCAAAGCAGCTCTAGGGAAGGGGCTCGTTCCCAGCCGGCCCAACTCTGGCCTCGCTCCTGGCCAGGGAACAGGCACGACTTGGGGCACAGCAGCCCAGCTCCATGCCCAGCACCCAAACCCTGATCCCTGCACCCCAAACACCCTCCGCTGGAGCAGACTGCCCCCAG
>NW_010426580.1:4839-6694 GCF_000710305.1 Buceros rhinoceros silvestris | reverse complement strand
CAGCGGTGGGTGCTCAGCCCACAGGGAAGGTACCAGGCGGCAACATCTCCTCATTCTCAGCAGCGAGAGCTACCATGGGGATGGCTGTCCCCGTCCCTGCATAGCCCTGTCCCGCGCACCTGCGGAGAGGAGAGGAGCGTCAGCGGCACCCCAAGGCCTTTCCCCAGCTTTCAGGAAAGCACAGAGGCCGAGGACAACTCACCACCGGGGTGGAAAGACCTCGCCACACTTACCTTCTCCTCCTCCAGCAGCAGCAGGCCATGCCGCCAGCGACCACCAGCACCGGGAGCACTGCGGGAGAGACGCGGTGGCCGATGAGCATCAAACAAAAGAGCTCCTCAGAGAGCCCAAACCACCCTGTTCTTCCCACCCCAGCAAGAAATTTGGGTGCCGCATCCTTCCCCTCCTCGGAGGTATTGCCCTCAACAGGGCATAAACCTCCCGCAGCCCCAGGGAGGGCTTTGAGGCTAAAAAATAAAGGGAATAAGCCCCTGCTCGCCCAGCTCAGCTTTTTCCCGGCTTACCAATGGAAGAGGCCAGGGTCTGGATGGAGACTGGAAAAGAAGAGAGGAACGGAGACTTACTTTAGCTGCAAAGCTGGGGGCAGCCTCACTAAGAAGGAGGCTGGAGAGGAGGGAAAAATGCAGCGAGAGAGCCCGAGAGCCTCCGCTGGTGGAACCAGCCCCGGTGGGGAGGTATCTGCCCCGAGAGGCAGCCTGACCTGCGGCGTAGTCCCCGGGGGCGGTGGGCAGCGGGGGTGTCCCCAGAGATGTCCGTGGGACTGACCCCTCTCCCGCTGTGGATGTCTCCAGTGGTGCCATGGATGTCTCCGGCGATGGCCCATCGGGTGCTGGAGAGGGGCTGGAGGTCAGGCTGGCATCAGTGGTTCCTACTGGGGGAAATGGTGTACCAGTGGCATATTTCACACAAGTCAATGAATTTGATCACACTATTGAAATATTTTGCTCTCCACACCACGGAGGTTGTGGTGTTGCCCCAAACCAACCCCCACGGGCTGCGTTTGCCCCTTCCTCACCCCTCTGGGTCGTCCTCTGGGTGTGTGGCACGGTCGGTTGCTCAGGGCTGGGGGCCACACCACGGAGGTTGTGGTGTTGCCCCAAACCAACCCCCACGGGCTGCGTTTGCCCCTTCCTCACCCCTCTGGGTCGTCCTCTGGGTGTGTGGCACGGTCGGTTGCTCAGGGCTGGGGGGGTGCGGAGGTAGAGCTGGGTCCCCTTCGAGAAGACACAACGCGGAGACACCATCAACAGCAGCACCCACGCCACCCCGCATCCTCCTCTGCCACGCCGGCGATGGAGGTGACCCCCTCCCCGGTCCCCATCGCGTGGTGGCTGCCAGGCGAGGGCTTACGGATGCACTGGAGTGTGGTGGGGGTCCAGTCGGGCTGGGTGGAGCCATCACGGAGGATGCACTGGATGAGGGTGGAAGTACCGGCTTTGCGCTTGTAGCCTGGGTTGCAGGTGTAGCGCAGGAGGGTGTGGAGCATCGTGTTGTTGCCCACATCGATGTGCGCATTGGCCACGTCCTTGGGGCGGCTGCATCGCACTGGCGCTTGTAGAGGGGAAGGAAAAAAGAGATGGAGATCACCACAGGGAGGTGAGGCACCCTCTGCTCCCGGCTCCTCACTGTGCTGATCGGCACCCAAAGGGCTCAAATCCTGCCTGGGGGGTGGGATAAGGGCATGGGTGCTGCCCTGGGGCTGGGGGAGCCTCATCCAGACAGCGCTGAGATGGCTGAGCCTGGGCACGGGGGATGGAGAAGGGGAAAGCTCCCGTTCCAGCACGTTTGTGGTCACTTTTAGCAGCTGCTCCGGGCACTGAAACCCTTCTTCAGA
>NW_010426580.1:2746-4794 GCF_000710305.1 Buceros rhinoceros silvestris | reverse complement strand
TAAGGTGAAAGCTCCCGTTCCAGCACGTTTGTGGTCCCTTTTAGCAGCTGCTCAGGTCTCTGAAGCCTTTCTGCAGAATTTCACTGCCCCGCAGCGACTGTCCCGGGCCAGCAGCCCCAGCTCTACCCCATCAGCAGCTGCTGCGTTTCAGCCACGCTCGCCACCCCCGTGTTTCTCCACTCATTTTGAAAATTTCCAGGAGGCGCAGGAGTCCTCCAGCCACTTCCCGGAGTATTTCCCTGCTGGGGCCCCAGAGGCGGCTGAAATCGGAACACCACGTGGCCGGGCACTGGGGCGGTGATGGGCTGTGAGTTATGGTCTTCCACATCCCCAGAAGAGCTCGTGTTTCCCCTTCGGCCATAACTTGAGGTCGGTTTCACAAGAGGGAGTTAAAATTTCACTTCCTTTCTCTGGTGCAGTGGAGAAAGTTTCTTAGCTGGCCCCGAGACCATGCCCATGCCTGGATCCCTGTCGCAACTTGGGAATGGCTCAGCTGTGACTCCTGTCCCCTGGGACAGTGCAGGGAGGTGATGGAGAGATGCACCGCAGGGACAGAGCAAGATACAGCTGAGCTGGAGGGGATCACAGCCAGGATGGAGCGATGCACGGCTGGGATGGAGCAATGCACGGCTGGGATGGAGCGATGCACGGCTGGGATGGAGCGATGCGTGGCCAGGACAGAGAGATGCACGGCCGGGATGGAGTGATCGATGCACGGCCAGGATGGAGCAATACACGGCAGGATGCAGGGATGCACGACCGGGACAGAGCGATGCACAGCAGGACAGAGCGATGCACAGCCAAGACGGAGCAATGCATGGCAGGACGGAGGCATGCACAGCCGGGACAGAGGGATGCGGCCGGGATGGAGTGATCGATGCACGGCCAGGATGGAGCAATACACGGCAGGATGCAGGGATGCACGACCGGGACAGAGCGATGCACAGCAGGACAGAGCGATGCACAGCCAAGACGGAGCAATGCATGGCAGGACGGGGATGCACGGCAGGATGGAGGGATGCACGGCCGGGATGGAGGGATGCACGGCCAGGACGGAGGGATGCACGGCCGGGACAGAGGGATACACGGCAGGACAGAGGGATGCACGGCAGGACGGAGGGATGCACGGCAGGACGGAGGGATGCACGGCCAGGATGCAGTGCCCATCACAGCTGGACATCTCGGAGTGGTACCCAGCCAGGATGATGCTCGTTCGGTACGGAGGGACCCACGGTTGGGCTGGGATTGGGAGCAGGGTGGTGACAGGAGTGCAGGGCAGTGAGAGAGGAGCACAGCAGGGATCGAGTGTGCCAGTGATGGGGACAGGAGCCCGCTGGGGACAGGAGGGTGATGGCAGTGGGGACAGGATGGGGACAGGAGCACAACGGGGACAGGAACACGAAGAGGGTGGGGTCAGGAGCACAGTGGCAGTGGGAACAGGAACACGACGTGCTTCCCAGGTACCCAAAATACCTGGAGATAAAATTTATCTCCTTAATCTAAAAAATCTCTGGCCCGGATCTGTTCTGTATCCCCAGGGCATCCCAGGGTGGGGGGTCTGCTCCGCTTCGGTGCTCAGGTGGGTCCATGCCGTGTCCCCTGGCATCGGGACACCCCAAAGAGCTGCAGTCACCATGGCCACAGGGTAGGAGCGGGGCGGCAGCCACACATGTGCTGAGCACGTCGGTCCTCAGCCTCCTCTCAAGGCAGCGGTGGGCGAAGCGTTTCGATGAAACAACACCCTCACACGTCACCGGGCCTGAAGCCGTGACACCAGATGAACGAGAAGCCTCCCGGTGCCGAGACAAGGCACAGCCCCGTCCGCGAAGGGAAATCCAGCCGGGAGCATCAAAACCGCCCAGGAAAAACAGGGACCCGCGAGTCCCGCTCGCAGCTTTTAAACCCCATCTCGTCACCCTAATCCCGCCGGAGCGCTTTTTTTTCCAACCGATTTGACTGTAGAATAAAATCTTCCAAAACCACACCCAGGTCCTTCGCTGGCGAGACCCCGGCGTCCCCGCTCGCCCAGACCGTGACCCCAGCGCCTG
>NW_010426580.1:1092-2676 GCF_000710305.1 Buceros rhinoceros silvestris | reverse complement strand
CCGGCGTCCCCGCTCGCCCAGCCCGTGCCCCCAGCGCCTGCCGCCGTCGCTGCAGGGGTTTCACTTGGCTTGAGGAGATGGAACACGCGCCGGGGGGGAAATGGGGAGGAAATCCTTGCGGCTCCAGTCTCATTCCCAGACGGTGAGAGCTGTTCCCGTCAGAAAGCTCTTGCTTCCAAGCAGGGACCGGCGTGACCACAAGCCTCTCCGTGTTTTATCTGCTGTTATTGAAGCAGATGGTTAAAATTCCCTGGATCTGGGACTTGCAAGCAGAGAAAAACAACATCTGTCTTCTCCTTTCCTGTTTAATCCCAGGAAAAGCTCTCCAGACTCTCCTGGCATCTCTCCACTCGTCTCCGCTCTGGGCTTCGCCGGAGTTTTTTTGAGTTCTCCCACTGACGTGTCAGCCCCAGCGCTCAGAAACATCGCAGCATCGTCCAGCGTCCCGAACGAGCTGCCCAGCTACAAGCCTGCTGGCGGCCTTATTCCGCCCCGAATTCCCCGCATCCCGCTAGCGTTAAATTTCCAGCTTGAAACGTGCACAATATTAATTTTTATTATTATTTGCCTGATTAATTCATGTTTTCACGTGGCTCCTCTTGGCTTTCTCCACCAGCGATTGCAAAAAAAAGCCGAAAGAATCCATGACTCCAGAGGCGCTTCTTCGCTGCTGGCAGCTTAAAAATCAACGCCAAAATCGGAGGAGAAAAGAGAAATTGCAGACTTCTGTGCCCCAGACCGGAGAATTCTCAAGAACCGCCAAAATCACAGAAATAAATCAGACTCACTCCCGTTTTTAACTTAAAACCATTGACAGTGGAAGGGCTGAGCCGGGGGGGGAGGAGGAGAGGACGCGGTGCCCAGCGTGAGCGCCATGGGACGGGCAGCAGCACCTCCCGGATGATCCATCAACTGAATGAAAAGCAAGAAATATTATTCCTGTTCCCTACCACCACGTTTTCTGCCCCAAACAAGGGCCCTGACTGCATCACCGCTACCAGGGTGGTTGGTCGTCTGCAGGTCCGGGATGGGGCGGTCAGAGGGTACTGCCTTCAGAGAAAGTTGTTTTTAGCCTGTTCCTGTGGCTCCGGCAGCTATTCTGTGCTATTTTTGCTGCTGGAGTAATTTTACAGCCCTGGCTGCACCCGCCGGCAGCTCAAAAATGGGAATCAATTAATTTCCTGGGACGGTGGTGGCTTCGACAGCAGACAGGAGCCCAGAGAAGGGGAAGCTCTGCGCTCCCTCCCAGCCTTATTTCCTGCGCTTCCATGCAAATCCTTCACGTTCCTGCATCTTCACTTCAGCAAATATTTGCTAAAAGTCTCGCTGCTGCCAGTGGCTCCCTGGGGCCGTTGGCATCACAGCTCCTCCACTGAGCCGTGACGTGGTTCATCCCAGAGCTGCTGTGTCCAGAGAAGGGCAACGGAGCTGGGGCAGGGGCTGGAGCACAATGTGCTGAGGAGCGGCTGAGGGACCTGGCGGGGCTGAGCCTGGAGCAAAGGAGGCTCCGGGGAGACCTTCTGGCTCTGACAACTCCCTGACAGGAGGGTGCAGCCCGGGGGGGGCGGTCTCTGATACCCAGAA
>NW_010426580.1:0-927 GCF_000710305.1 Buceros rhinoceros silvestris | reverse complement strand
CCCCCATCCCTGGAGGGGTTTCCCAGCCGTGTGGAGGTGCTGCTGAGGGACAGGGGGCAGGGGGGACCTGGCAGTGCTGGGGGACAGGGGCACTCGAGGGGATCAAAGGGCTTTTCCAACGACAACAATGATCCTGGGATTGTGCTTCTGGAGAGGTGAGACACGATGCGACATTCCCAGTCCGGCAGCGATTCTGAGCCGTGGAGAAGTCACGGCCCCATGGAAAACCCACAGACCCCACCCAGGGTGAAACCCTGTGGCGATGCAGCCCCCGTGGGTCCATCACATGGACCCTAAAAATCACCCCCACCCTCCCTGGACACTGGCTGGGAGATGGCATGGGCACCCAGTGCTGGGGGAACCCGGGGGTGCAGCCTGGGCACCCAGGGGAGCAGCACAGGTACCCCGGGGGTGGGCATGGGGCAGAGAGGCAAAGGCATGTGGGGAGCAGCGTGGGTACCCCAGGGTGCAGCGTCAGTACCCCGGGGGGGCATGGGGCACCTAGACAGAAGTGTGAGCATGCAGGGAGCGGTGCAGACAACCTGAGTGGGAGCTTGGGTGCCCCAGGGAGCAGCATGGGCACCCTGGGAAGCAAAGCAAGCACCCCGAGGAGCAGTGTGGGCACCCTGAGGAGCAGCGTGGGCGCTCCGTGAAGCGGAGCAAGCACGCCAGGGACAACATGGACACCCCGGTCATCAGCATGGGGACCCCAGGAAGCGGAGTGAGCACCCAGGGAGCCCTGTGGGCACACTGGGCAGCAGAATGAGCACCTCAGGGATGACGTGGGCACCCCTGGGAGTGGTGTGGGCACCCGGGGAAGCAGAGCGAGCACCCCGAGGAGTGGCGTGGGGACCCCAAGAAGCAGAGTGAGCACCCGGGCAGCAGCGTGGGCACCTGGGAAGTGGAAGGAGCACCCTAGTGATGGTG
>NW_010426579.1:0-9225 GCF_000710305.1 Buceros rhinoceros silvestris | reverse complement strand
GAGGGCGGGCGGCGAAGGGGCAGAGGCACCCGGCGGGCTCTGATGCCGCCAGACCCTCCCGCTGTCTGGCAGCCCTCGGCCTTGCCTTTGCCTGTCGCTTGCCGGCTCTCGCTGCCTTGGAGAACGGCGCTGGGAAGTCCTGCCGTGCCGAGGTGACAGGAGCGGCCGCGCTGCTGCGCTCCCGGTGCTGCCTGTCAGCTCACGGCGTTCTCCTGCCCACCGGCTCCGCATGTTTACTTGCTGCTGTCTGCGATAGGAAACACGCATCTGCATCTCGGAGGCTGAAAGATGGATGTAGCTTGCGCGGTTTATTATATATGTTGCTGTTTTAGTCCGTTTCTAGATTCCTCCTGGAGAATTCGAAGAGGAACTAGCGAAGGGAAAACATAAACAAGCTCAGTGCTGAGTATTTGCAGCTGCAGGGCTCCAAGGCGACAGGCAAGCTACACCCTGTCAGCTCCCTTGCTCTAGAACTGATATCCAAGTCCAAGGACAAAGAGGGACAGTAATTTTCAGCAGTATATAGTTTGCAGGGAGGATTTTTTTTGTAATTGTTGCTTTATTGTGCATTCACGTGATGTAGTGCAGACAGTTAAAGCAGTTCACCTGTTTGATGTTTAGAGCATTGATAAAATTCATAAACCCAAGCCATGGCTGCCCTTTTTGTTCCTACTTAATCTGAGAAGTATGTGATGATTGATAAGGGAAGACTGGGAGGGAATGTTGAGTGTTAATTGAAGGAGAAACAAATTAATGTGAAATGGAATTTTTATTAAATGTTTTAAAATATTTTTTTTATGGTGGAGCCTCTTGAGGGGTGCCATGTCAAATAGGAAATGGAGCCATATACTGTTAAGTAGAAGAAACAAGTACGTGACTCAAACTCGCTTTCATTACAGATTTTAAACATAACAACCTTGAAGAATTTCACTTCTAGTGAAAGTTTAGGAAGTCTTTGAAAGCATTGGTGTGTGTGTTTTTAGAGGAGCTGGAGTCATAAATGTAGCTTGGTAGAAGTGTGAAATCAAATATAACAGGACATGTTTTTTGGTGGAAAATACATTCCTTTGGTCAAGATGTATATTCCAAAGTTCATAAATAAGAAAAAACAACCGTTTTGAATTTTAAAGTTAGATTTAAACTCATACACTGCTTTAAAATCTAGGAGGTTGATCTGAAAGTGTCACGATAGAAGTTTACTCGACATAAAAATAAGATTGATTTTTTTAAAAGTTATTTAAAATTGTTTCTTGCACTGTTAATATAATATTTTTCCTTGATGTTATTCCACCCATATGAGGCATTTAATACTGTTTTTCTCTAGAACAGAAAAGTTGTTTTAGGCTCTCTAATATAAATCGATGTTTTGCTAAATAACTATGTTGTTTTCTTAACCAGTGAAACATTGTAGGTATAAAACAGGCTAGTTATCAAAACGGTGTTTGTTAGGCCTTTCTTACTTGCACAGAACCATGCTGCTGCTTGTGGCATTTCTGTGGATGCAAACAGCGATAATGGATAAGCATCAACAGTAAAAAAAAAAACCCACGTATACTTATGTCCGATTAAATCTGCCTTCTCTAACATTGTGTTCTGGTTGTTAAATGGTGAGAAGGTTTTATATTAGGTAGTATTACACAGATTCTTCGACTGCAAATTCTTCCTATGCCATCAGCAGTGGTTAACTATCCTCGTAGAAGCAGTAATCATTCAGAATGTTGTGGTCATACTTTCGAGACACTGGTTTTAATTTCAGTTGTTCAGAATTTCTGGAAAAATGCAGTGAGGGCTGGTGACTCTGTAAGCTTTGTATGTTGTGAACGGCTACAATTTTATTTATTGCAATTCCATTTTGGGAGTAACCAAAGGTTGCGAAGGTGAGAAGAGTTTTTGTGGTTAAACACTCACAATATAAATAACTGTAGCTAAACTGTAACTTCTGTTCAGGGAGATGAAAATGTGAGAGCAGTCTAGTGTTAATGTTGGCACAGGTAGCCAACTGCACTGTGGGTGATGTGGCCGTGGAGATGGGTGCAGTAAAGTTGCCTTCTGGCCACCAATCCAGGTCACGCTGTCTTGTTAGTCTCCCTTTTTCTTTCACTCCCGGTAAAACCAGTGTCTGGTTGTGTAGTTTGGGAATGCAGAGCAAGGGCTGCTGTTTTAGACGTGTCTTCTCTCGTTACAAATATTGCCAAAAGCGTGGTGGTCTTATTGACAGTAGCCAGACACTGCTTTGCCTGTCGCTGTGGAAAAGGTGCAGGTTCTGAATTTGTGGTGAGAGCTCACCTTGACCTTGTCAACCTGAGGATGACGTCTTTGTGAGGAGGTGAAATGCATGGAAGAGGTCATTCTAGGTAAAAGAAAAGTGCTTTGTTCCAAGCTGGCATAAAGTTATTGGTTATTTTATCACATGAAGGTTGTGATGGCATTAACTGGTAACGCAGCTCTTGAGCTTGTTGCTTTTTTTCTTGGCCTCAAGCTCCAACAGCAGATTTCTTCCTAGGGCAGTGCCCCAAGTCAGGCAGGCTTCCCTAGCTCCGTCGCTATCCCTTTTTGGTTGGTGCCTTTTCCATCATGCGCCTGTGATTTCTGACTCCGTTACTCCTGTTCTGTCCATCAGGCTGCCTGGCTGCTCGCTCGCTCTGAGGATTGCCCAGTGTTAGGTCTTGCCTTATGCCAAGGAGGTACCACTCTAAAGTCTGCCTTCTCTCTACTTGCTCCTTGGGCAGCCTTGACATCCGATTCCTTAAAGGGCTGTCTTTGGGCCAGCAGAACTTTATAAAAGAAAGAACTTTCTATTACTCTTGAGTCAGATCCTGCACTATGCTGTGCTGTGTATAGAATATTTTAATAAGGATTCCCCCTGGAAAGAGATGGCTACGTGGTATTGAGGACCCATTTCAGATCCCCAAGGACTGTATTTTCCAGTGACTGTTAATATATTCTGCTTAAGTAACTTTCAGAATATAACTGCAGTCAGAGAGTAAATCTGTGAAGGTACATGAAAATGATGAGATTATAGAATCTATAGTCAAAGTTTCTGCGAATGCTACTTACAACAGGTCATGCTAACTCAGGCCATTTTCAGCTCATGTATGCTAAATATTCAGTTGGGTAACCACTTCAGCAAGAGAAATGTCAGTGAATAATCATGGGTCTGTCAGATTCGTGCCAGGGAGGAAGGCGGGGTTTTTCTGCTTAAAGGAATGTAAAATTTTTATTGCGTGTATGTTGGGATGGAAAAAGGGGGAACTGCCACAATGTCAGCCTGGTCACTGAGTGACTGTTGGGAGAAATGAGTGGCTGCTGATAAATCTGTTTCGTTGTGTCTTGTTTTGTGCACAATGATCTCTGAGGAAAACAGCAAGAAGAAAGAAAAAGAAATAGCGCCGTCTTTCAAAAATGTGCAGTGAATATTGAGGCAAATCTTAGAGGTGTATCAGTTTCACAGAATTTGCCTCTGGAGAGGTCAGGAAACAGCAGTTTTTGAAGACAGTTTTCTTTCCTGTTTATGTGTCTCAAAGACGGCACCAGCTGGAGAACAAGCAGCCCGTCAAAGCAACGCAAACCCGCTTTAATCCGCAAGAGTAGTTAGTATGCGGTCCAGTGCTGACTGGTGTCACGGGATGGGCAGAGGATAAATCTTGCTAATGACCTTTTGTGTCTTGATCAAATTTGAAAAATGGCTACATTTGTTTTATTTAAATCAAGGTGTATATATATCTAGTGTCCAATCATTAACATCCCCGAGTGTACAGATGTAATTAATCTGACAAAAGGATGATGGAAGACTTGTGCAAATACATAATCATCTGTTTGAGGTTGTCTTGATCCTCAGCCTAGAGAATGATCCATGGACTCAGCCCTTGAGCATAGAGAAGATTCGTTTATTACCTCAGACTATGAAATTAAATTCTTAAATCCCAGACACATTTTTAGGAAAAATAATCAGGGAACCATTTTAGTGGTTTATTATCTTCTTTCTGAATCTCGTGAAGGCAACTTTTCTCCTTTTTTTTTTTTTTTTTTTTTTTTTTTTTTTTTTTTTTTTTTTTTTTTTTTTTTTTTTTTTTTTTTTTTTGTCTGAGAAAGAGTTCTTAAACACCAGAGGTAGGTGAATGTTCTTCAGGTTGTGTTTGTTTTCTAGGCATATAAAGCTGTGTCCTTCTGTTTAAGGAGCTTTGAGGTTTCAGATGCATGCGATGGAAATGCCTAGATCTCTCTCAGCCTTTTTTCTTTCTATTTTTTTGAGCTATCAGAATGAATAGTATCCACTGTTGAGACAGTCTAGATTATACAGCGAGACTTGTTCTGTCAGCCAGTATTTGATGGCTCTAGGGCTCTGTCATATGATGAAAGCAGGTATGAATGCATAGCTTCACACTTCCTGTTTATAAATCTGGGGAACTGCAAGTAGCCGCTTAAACTCACAGAGCAGTAATTATTTCACAACTGTGGCATTCAGTTCTGATGCTTGTTTTGGGAGGACACCTCAGGAGCCGCTGCTGAACATGTACTACAATGCACAAGGCAGCTTAAGCCGCGAACTGATGAAAAGAGGCTACTGTTAGAAGAGAGGTTGTTTTTCTGTAGTTCTTGATCTGCTAAGTTGCGGTGACCACATTCTCTTCTTTTACTTCAGGTTCCAAGTTTAGAGAAGTGTACTTGGTGGTTTTCAACCTCTTCTTACTTAAAACTGCCCAAGTTATTTCCTACTGGAAATGGGGAACATTTGTATAGTGAACTTGAGACAGCTAACAGTGAAGTCACAGCAGGTTTCCTTTCCTGAGATGCCTTTTGTGGTCTCTACAAAATACCAGTTGAAAACTTGTGACTTAGAGGAAGCCTTCTGCCGAGGCTTCTGTGTGTGCTGTAGTTCTGAGGGAGCTGATTGCATACCTTTAGTAGGCTTTTAGTAATTCTTAGATGGCTCCCAAGTCCGGCTGTACCAAGCATAGCAGTAACTTGGTGAGTAAATGCTCAAAAGTTGGATGTACTCATGGTGATGAGGAAAGTCTGATAAAAGAGGATTTAAGAATGTAGGCATTTTATACACAAGAAACAATGGAACACCTTAAAGCAAAAGGCCCTTAAAACTTAGAAATGATTCAGTAAGTGTTGGGAGTGTTCTGGTTTCTCACTTCAACAGGTGAATTGTGTCTCTAACTAATAGTCTCATAATATTAGATGCATTTGTGTCCTGTCAGCATGTTACTAGAGATTCAAATCAAAGCGGTCAGGAAAACTGCTAAATGAGCGTAAATAGATAATATCATTCTAGCCATGGTGGATAAGCAGAACAAATCCTCATTTTGAGTGTTAAACAGCTTAATAGAAGCTATAAGTACATTATCAGGCTCGTGTATTTGCAGTGTATTTTCTTACATTGATGGAGACTAAAAAAATTGAGTTCTTAAAACATTTATTTGTTTTATAGATTATGTGTCTATATATCATAGCTCATGTAACCATTGCTTGTTCTGCTTTATTTCTTGTATTTTGATCAATGAAATCAGTCCTTTTCATGGTCCCGTCTTTCTAATCAGTTCCTAGTTTTTACTGGTGTGACAGCAGGCCTTTTTTTTTTTTTTCTTTTTGATATACATGCCCAGAGAAAGTTGTTGAACTTTCATCCTTGGAGGTTTTCAAGCCCTGCTTGGACAAAGCCTTCCACCAGCTCATTGGAGTTCAGTGTTGACCCAGTTTCAAGCACAAGGTTGAGCTAGGTGACCTCCTGAGATACTTTCCTGACCTGATAGATTCTATGAAATACTGCTGTTCATCTTGAGTTTTGTAAAGCCTTGTTGTTATGAAATACAACATCAGGGTCCTAAATTTACCTGACAGTGTTCTATGGAGGAAATAAGACAAAACTAGAAACTAGGAAGATTTTCAAAATGATGGGAAGCGTCTCTAATGAAATGGGGGTGGGGTGGGGTGGGGTGTGTGTGTGACCATGAGTGAGCTACTTGAGTTCTTTTGTACCTGAGCTGTAGCAGTATCAGGCTTCCTGGCTTGGTGGAAGAAATGAGTAAAAGGACCCTCATCCCCTCTCTTCTGCTCAAAGGCAAGCCAGCCTACTGTCTCATTTCATAAAATGAGTATGGCATTCGGTTCTTTAGTGCTCAAAAAATGAAATCACATTCAAAAAATGGGCCTGTGAAAGGATGACAAGCTTTGTGAGAATAGAAAGGAACATAGCATTAGCAAGTAAGGTGTTTAGGTGAGGTGTGATGAGTCAATTTAATTCTGTAAATTAAGATTATGGTACAAATGATGCTCTGTGATAGGACTGATTACGATTTTTCTGTATGCGAAAAAATCGGATGTTACTATCTGATATTTCAAAAACAACAAAGTATCTTCTGAAAATTGAGTATATTTTTGGTTAGGTGGTGAATTCATATATTCATTCTAAATAATTTGGTATGTGTGGAGTGCCAGATAGGTCTAATGAGTTGTATGTCCTTGAGCTCTCACCACGGCAATTGTATGACTTGGCTCCTAATTATTTTTAAAATTATCCTCGTCTTTTTTGGTCCAAGAAAAAATTCAAAATACAGTGAGCAAGAAGAAACGGAGGAGCAGTAGAACAAGTGTTGTATTTTCAAACACAAGAATTGTTTCTGTCCGCTGACAGAGTTATTTCAAGGACTGTTGTAAACCAGAGCTACACAGTTGGGTTTGCAGGGCCTCCTGGGTTATTTAACAGTGGTCTGTTAATTTTAAAAGATTTGCTTGGTGGGGCGCTGCACATCCGCTTGAGTCCTCCTGGGCCAGGTAGGTGCTGCGTCCTCCTGGGCCAGGGAGCTGCAGTCTGTTTCTCTGCTGTTCACTGAGCTACTGGTAGTGCACCAAGAAGTGTTTGGTGTCTCACCGTGGAACCATACAGATACCTGTGAAGTGGTGTTCTTAACGGGTGGAAGAAGTGTGAGAGTTTTTCTGCCTGTCCTTGACTGGTAAGTCTTTGCCTTTGTCTTGAGTGTGGTGTTTGCTTTCCCCTTCATTCCTGCACCCTTGGCAGCAAGCAGTGCTCAACTATTTGGTGGTTTTATTTTGAATAACGCACGGGACTTGGTGTTCAGTGGAGGCAACTCAGGAGCACCCAGCGTTTGATTTCAACCGCCCAGCCTCTCTTTAGGTGACCTCCAGGTGGGTGTTGATGCCAGCTGGGTTCTACAGGGAACATCCCAGGAGTAGGAAAGTGTGCTGAAGGTGTATATGCAGGTCAACAAGTTCTGCATGTGTGTTTTCAGCACTGCATTGTACGTTCCAGTCTTTGGCATCAGTCATAATAAAATGGATCATTTGCTAGTTTAAGTTTCTGTACAGGCTAGAAAGTTCTGGAGGTTAATTCTAAATAAGACTTTAAATTTGTAAGTATTTTAAAAACAAATTATTTCTTAATTTATCTTGCTTGAAGCAGTTGCTTTTTCTTTAAGTTACACTCAGTCTGAATTACTGTGAATGTCCGTGCATATTTGCAGTATTGAAGAACTACAAAAAGCATCTTTAACTTGTAATTTTCATATGAAAAGGTCATTTACATAATGAGACAATGAAGCCTTTGGGCAAAGATGAATGCAGAAGAAAAATCCATTAAGGTAGATTCTGTCTAAGAGTGTGAAAGGGTCTGATTCAGGAAACTTTGAATGCTGTATTATTGCTCACACTTACTGGAATAAAGATACCCTGCTTGCCTAAAGAGTGGCAAAACCCTAATGCACATTCTCTTTTGTGATTTCTTCAGGGACATCTTACTTTTGTTAGTGATCTTTGTGTCTGTATAGCTTTCCTGTTTTCAGCTTAGCTGTGCAATAATTCTGTAATGATGCTTAGCATTGCCTTTTTACAGAATGAGTTTTAACACCTCTGAGAAGTGAGGATTTTTGTGAGCTTGTGTTTACAGTTGAGCAGGGCTGCCTAGTCCTTATAGGTGGGGACGTGTTTGGGAAGAGGGCATCTCCTTCAACTGCAGTTTTATTAAACTGGGGTGAAAGCTCTTCTGGATCTTAAGGGCTATAAGCTGGGTTTAGCTCTTAGTTTGGAAAAAAAATGTGTCTGCATATAATTTTTCTAGTGGTTCATCAAATCTGTTTGAAAACTGATGCAAGTTAGAATTGATCACAGCATTGTTCAGTGTAGACCATTAAGTCATTCATTATAATGACAGTAAATAAATTTCCTTCATTATTTTAGTGTAATACTGACGTGCGGCTGACTTCTCGGAGATGGAGACGTGTGTTTCTTGGTAAAATAATCTGATAGCTTAACAAAATTACTTCTTTTAAAAAGGTGCGAATATTGCAACATGGCCTTTACTTGGTTTTGAGACAAAATAGGATATGCCCAAGAAAGGTTTGGTTGGATGAGAATTGTGGCAGTTGGTCATGAGCAGGGTTTGTTTCCCATGGGATACATTGCTTAATGCAAACATGGCAAAAGCACTGAAATAGTTCCTTACCTGAATCATTCCGTCCACTTGATGATTAGCTGTCACAGGTAGGGTGACTTGGTGTATCGAGTGACCTCCTCTCCCTTCTGTTAGCCTACCAGAACAGGTAACGCACCTCTGGTCACACGGAACTGTGCTGCTGAGGCTCCCAGCTCACTGTGCTCACTGCATGCTGTGTTTGGGGCAGAACAACCAACACTGTTCTGGAACGGTGGTTGTAGGCTGCACAGGTTGATGCGTTCACCAGTGCATTAGGGTGGAATACCCTGCGAACAATCCCGATTTCTGGGCCAAGGATGCTGTTGAAACTCACAGGACAGCCTGTACTGGTGATGGGTGACTCTGGACAAGGAGAGAGGGTGGGCAGAAATATCAGCTGTCTTTACAGATGGTTCAGTTCTGACTTTTAGAACAGTTTTAAACCGCCAGTGAGACCTTCCGTACCTTAAAAGGAATTTAACTTCTCTTCTGGTCAGGATCTCTGCGGATGTGTGTTAGGAGCCGCAGAGGACAGTGTAGAAATGGTCTGGAGTGAGGCAGCCACGTCAGTCCTCAGTGCCATACATGCTTCTCATCATCAGCTGCAAAGGGAAGGGGAAGCTGCACTTCTCAATGTCTTCTATAGCAGTTGTTTTCATTTTGATGTCCAAATCCTTTGAAGCTGTTTTGCTTAGTTTAGAATCTGAATTGGACTCAGGAGTTAGGAGAGGCAATGTCACTAGGCCAAAATAAGAGATAATTGCATTCTGTGTTTAAAAAAAAAAAAAAAA
>NW_010426578.1:44175-51962 GCF_000710305.1 Buceros rhinoceros silvestris | reverse complement strand
CCGCTCCGAACGGGGTGGGGTGAGGGGAAGCCTCCCCGGCCTCCGCCCCTCTCCTGTCCTCCACAGAAACAACGGGAGAGCCCCGGGCAGCCCGCAGAGGCTCCGGCATCCCCCCCAGGCCCAGACCTCCCCCAGCGCCCTGCGGGAGCCGGGCGAAACCACCCCTGTGCTGCCGTCGGTGCTGCCTACAGACACGGCCCCCACCAGGGTCGAACGGGACCCCGCTGTCACCGAGCGCGTGAACTTACAGACGGGCTTCGGTGTTTCCGTTCCCGGACCTTCGGGAGGGAGACCTGCCAGTGCTGGTACCGCCAGTGCGGCCTAACGTCAACGGGCGAGCGAGCCTGTGAGTGAAAATACTGGATTTGCCACCTTTCCCTGCCTCACGAAAGGCACCCGATTTGGACACACAACATTTCCGCAGCCAATAAGCATTTCTATGAATTTCAATACACGCCGTTTCCCACAGATTTAAATTTTTATGGGAAGTTGCACATCTCTGAGCTGCAAATGCTGTGTGTGCTTAGTTAACAGTTTTACGAGCAGCCGAGTTACGGTCACTATCGGTATCATTTTCTGCTGCGTGCTCTTCTTTCAACTTCACAGCAAGTATAAAGGTTGTTCTTAGGAGAAAATCACCTTTCTGCTGAGAATTAATCTTTTTTGGTATGGTCCCTATTTCTGGCTTCCACCGTTCGTTCTTCTGCTGTCAATATCGAGGTTCAGTACAAGGTGACTGACACACCGACTTCCCCTTCCTTCTCTCATTTTTAATAATAAAGGATCCACAGACGTAATGATTCACACTTTCATGAGTTTTCCGGTACAATAATTTTTCCTTTTGTATGACTGCTTTTCTCCAGTTCCACTGATTTTTCGCATCTATTCCAGTTGCAATTAAGGCTGAAATAAAGAGCCTTAAGATTTAAAAGGTCCTTAAGATTTAAAAGGGTTTTCAGTTAACGGCAGCAACTCTGAAATTGGACACAATTGCCATGGGTAGTTCAGGGAAGGTCTCTGCTCAGTGAAAGCAAAAAGGGGAACAAGACAGCACGATGTGCGAGGAGTGAGAACTTACAACGCACTGAGCTACGGCGGTATGACTGTCCTCCAGATGGAGCAGCACTGGAAGAGCTATGCCACAAGAAGTGGTTTAGGCAGCAAAGGCTGCCGCGTGATAGGAAACGGAAAAGATGGGATTGTTCGCATTCAACAGGAGGCAGTATTTCCAAAATAAACAATATTTCAGATATTTCTACAGATCTGATAACGCTACAGGAGATCTACCCTCTGTCTCTGTGCATATATCTATGTATATAAAAACTATACTGAACTAAATTAAATCCTTACTGAGGGAGGAAGAGCCAGAAGTAGCAGTTACAGTGGATTATCAGCATGGAGGGCTGGTAACTCCGTTACTGAGTGACGTAAACAAGATCAGCATTTAGGCCAGGGTTCTGCTCTCAGTTCCTAGAGCAGTTCCCTCCCACTATGGCAGGCGTGAGGACGTATGGGAGAAAGAACAGTCCAGACCCATCTAGCAGGAGGACAGGAACGAGACACCGATTGCTGTATGTGACCCCAAAGCCACGTTAATGGTTTCACAGAGGAGATGGACCTATGTTTCACGTATGACATATCTGGCGTTTTTTACACACATTACATTTGAAATCAGGTGAAGTGCTGTCACATGAAGAGATGATAAAGGAAAATCAGAAGGTAGATCACCAGCTGTTCTTAAACCGAAATATTTCTAATGACAAGTAGGGCGCAGTGGGACATTTCTGGTTTCTCTAGCTCTCCATCCTTGCCCTGTCTGTATTCTCGCTCGTAACGCCCGCGGTGTTTTTTTGTTTTTCACAATGACGACTGGTTTTGTGGAGTGCATTTCCAAATCGTTGCAATGGGATTTTGTTGGTGTTTGTGTCAAATAGTAACAAAAGGGCTGCACGACGTGATGGAATATCATCCAGAAAGTTTCTGAAGCTTCAGAATGTGTAAATTATGCAAAACAAGGTCTTGCCTGAAGGGTGAGATACTGGAAACCTTGAAGTTGACACAGTTTGTGAAGTGAGAACACCTCTTCCTGTGCAGTTTTCAAAATGTTAGGAAATTCTGCAGAGAAAGTAACTGAAAATAACACAGCTGCGCAAATCTGAAGGGAACGTTTACTGGGATGGTTCATCTGCTGATGTGAACCTCCAGCAGCTTGGCAAGTGAGAGCCAGCTGTGTCTGGCTGCACGTTTAACATGACAGGGGTTTCCTGACTCCTATCAGCAGGTTTTCCAAGGTTTTCACATACCTATTCAAGGCAGAAGCAGTAAATCAGCTGCTGATCTGCTCTCTCGCTCTATTCTGTTTTTCTGTGGCAAAAGATGTTCTCAAAAAGGATTTGCTGCTGCCGTAGAAAAGGGCTTTTAATGATGAAAACTGTCTTAGATCAGATTATTCCTTTGAAAGGGACATGGCCCTGCAGGAGATGGACAGAGATGTTACCTGACACTGGAGGATGTAAATTCTTCCCGCGGAGATGATGCAGGCAGCTCCTAGCAGGGAGGCACACCCATTCACCTGCCCATTGCGTCATGCACCGGTTTTATTCTCGCTCTGTCAGCGCAGGTGACCGGCTGGAAGTAAGAGAGAAGTGGCAGAGCTTTCAAAAGGTGGTGGAAGTTTCCATCACTGTGACAAGAAAATCAGAAACAAAAGGAGAGGTGAAAAACCCCTTACGGGTCTCCCCTCTCTAGAGAATCTCTGCTTAGGCCCATGCACCACTTGACAGGAGTTCCCTGAACTCCAGTATCCCCAGCAGGAACCAGTGCTGCAGACTGTTTAACGTGCACCTGAAAGCTGCTGTTTGCAGGCAGTTCCACCCAGAGCTCTAGATCTTCGACCACCGCAGTCAAGAGCATATAAAGAAACCCCAGGAAGCTCATTACTGTCCTGTGGGGAAAACGAAACAGTTAAACCTACTAAACTTCTGCTATTCTATTTTGCATTATAACTGCATTTCGAGCATTTAGAAAACGGCTTTAACAGGAGTAAATCTGGTTTCCTGTTAGCCCATCCTTGCAAGGTCTAATAAATGATGCGTTAATTGTGTTTTCTGAGTCACTGTGCTGGTTTCGTGGCGTATTTGCCACAAAGCAGCAGTTCAGAAAAGTGCTGCAACCTGTCACAAGAAAGAATGAGAAAACTGGCAGAAGGAAATGAACATAAATACTTCAAATATATACAAAGCTGAAGGCCAAAGGACCTAACTGGTTTCCTGATGTAAGCGTGCAAACAACAGCCTTGAGTTTAAGAGCTGGTACAGAACGGGGAGCTGCCACTCTGTCACCCACTGCGGAAACGCTGGCCTCCTCCGCTGGCGGCATTAAAAGGAAGAAGGTCAGCCTGTGCCCTGGTGGTCACCGGGCAGCTGCCAGGGCTACAGCGAACCACAGCCCGGGGTAAGCAAAAGACAGCGAAAACAACCCGGAGGACGAGATCTCGCGGTTCATCAAAAAGCTCAGGAACAGTCTAAACCTATGGTGACCAAAAGAAAGAGGAGGCAAAGAAGGAAAAACAATGGGAAAATCTAACTAAATGTAGACCATCTCAGCTCTGTGGAAATGAGGCCTTCTTCTGAGATGCCTCCAGTCTCTCATGCACAGGATAAAGTATTTATTAATAAAAACCAGGACAAAAATTCTATGAAAAAAACAGAATGGAGACCATGGTAATCTGGATTTTCAGTGTACTTTTTTTTTTTTTAATAGTTTTAAATTCCTAGAAATGATTGGGTTGAACCATATCCCCTCAGGACTAGTTTATTTGTCAAGACCCAGCTTGGTAAATTCCCCGCAGTTCTCCATTAACTGTCCATATGCTGTTATGTTGTCCTGCTTGGTACTAGCTGATACTTATTTGTTCAGGAGTCAACCAATACTTCTCAGGGCTGTTAATATCACCTAAATTGAATTAACTGTCTTAACCTCTGTCCATTATTTATGCAGTCCAGGGGAAAAAAAAGCAGGACCTCCGAAAGACTGTTCATAGCAATAACTCAGCCGAGGTGCTGGACTGCTTACTGGAACGTCCCCTCTCAGTCAGCTGTATGGTAAACCAAGGGAAATTCTTCTTCTCCTTCAGACACCTGAGTTAGTTGCCAAATGGCAAGAAGTATAAATATCCTCATTTTCCTTCTATTTAAATACTTCCATCGAGATCTCATCTGATCTTGGGGGTAATGTACTATTTTAAAAGTAGCAGGATTAAACCTTTAGCAAAAAAAGGAAGCAAAATTTCAGAGCAAGAATACGAGAAGGAATTAAAAAATGGAGCTAGCAAATAATTTAGTCATTTTTCTACGTTTGCATTTCCACCACTTCTTTATATCTAATTAAATCAGGACATTTGCATTTTCTATTGAGGCTTTTTTTTTTTTATCTGCCCTTTCTGAAATGATCAGTTTGAAACAAATTTATTAGATTGTAACAAAAATTTTAAAAAATCAGTGAGGGTAGTGACAATATATTAAAAAATTCCACTTTAAAGATACCAATATGTGCCTTTTTAATTCACCTGGGCAAAAGAAATTTAGAAACATTTGAACTTACTCGGTTCAAATGCAAAGTGCTGGTTTGGTTCTGCCATTTCTGGGATTCAGAAATATAAGCCTCGCCTCAGGTCTCTTCCAGTTCATTTCATCATCATTTCTTGTAGCTTTTCCAGGTTCTAATTGTCTACATCAAATTGTATTTTCATTAATAGATAGGACATAAAGCGAAGGTTTAAATAAAGTAAGTGACCTTCGGATGAAGCGCAGATGAACTGTGGAGTATTCCTGTCTTCATCTGCAAAGCAGTGCTGAAAGACAGATGTTTTGAGAGGAGTAACTATTTAAAAAACCCACAAATGAGGCTGTCCAACCTCAGTGGGGTGTTTGATACATCTGACACAGAAGGGTCAGGGAAACACAGAAGCCTGTGCTTTACTAAACAGTAGACAATATAATCCGCGTGTTTTGTCCTTCTCTACAGGTGCTCAATGTTTTAGTGCCATCGGAGCAAATACTCGTCACACCCAACTGCTGAACACCGCAGTTTGCAGTGCAAGATCCAGCACTGCCCTCCACATTAGCAAAATACATGCTTTACTTCAACGTATGTCTGTGTATATGTGTTACCCACGCTGGCGTTCCGGAGATTTAACCTCTTGTGTGCAAATCGTATAACCGGCGCAGTTCATAACCCCAAAATCACCAAGATCCATGAAGCCTTGTAGTAGACTAACAGGGCGAGACACTGGTGCGATACTGCACCATTGTTCCAGAAATAATAAACCACGCAAAAGAACTTGAAAGTTAAACTGTATATATATATTTGAACATTTCTAGGGCTGAAACAAAAAGTGAGTCTACTGAGCAGAGTCTTAGCCGATATGAACCCAGATGGTGCCTCAGCTTCCTTAAGGAGACATCAGCGTCTAGTCTCTTGTGTCTGTTCTCACAAGAATAAGAAGAGGACAAATACTAAACCCTATTAAAGTAACTCTATGGATCCCATAAGTGATAAAGTGGTTGATCACAAAGTCATTTTGGCTGGAAGAGACCTTGAAGATCATCGAGTCCAACCGTCCACGCTGCACTGCCAGGGTCCCTAAACCACGTCCCTCAGCATCACACCCACAGTCTGTTAAACCCCTCCAGGGATGGCGACTCCACCACCTCCCTGGGCAGCCTGGCAAAACAGCACAGTGTTCCTCTCGTGCTAATTTGCAGCACAAATTTCTGTCCGCTCCCTTCTTTTATCCCCAGAACTAGTACTCTTTGTGACTGAAGAGTGCACAGAGCAGAACAACAGCCCTGGAAACAGCAATTTAATGACTTGTTGACTCATCAGTTTAGCTGAACAAATGGGGTCTTCAAACGCAGTTATCAAGGTGGAGGGGGTGGGGTGGGGAGGGGAGTGGAGGGGAAGGTTTTTTTAAACACTTTTTGAAAGGTCTGGAGAGAAATCATGTATATTCTTACCATGGAAATCCCCCTGCCCTTCATTTAAGTTCTTCTCACTCGTGTCTTCCGAAAAAGAAGGTGTTTACATTGGACTAGAGGCTGATGAGATATCCCTGGATGAGATATTTTAATTACTATCTATAACACGTAAAACATATTTATATTTTCAAATATTAGCCAGTTTCATTAACTAAACTTTTCATAAAACAGTTCTTGCATCTATATTTATAGTAGAGATCGAGAGGAAGTGGGAAGAAACACGAGAGGTCAATGGAGAGGGACAAGTTTGAAATCAATCTAATATGAGTAAATGGCAGAAGATTAAAGGTTATTTTAGATATCCGATATCTGGCCCCGAAATGTGGAAAAGCAAGAGAGCAGAACCCCTTTTAGAATAGTGCACGTTTTTTTCATTCGACATTAATAGCTCTGTGTGCAAAACAGTGGTTAACAGGGCATATAATTTAAAAATCCAGCTTCCACAACAGATGGCTTTATTTACTGCGTTTAGAAACTTTCCATGGGGGAATCTTCCGCTGGAAGCACAGTTGTGTCTGCCGTAAAATAATCAGATCTGGGTCAAAAATTAGACTGCCCTAACACTTGGTGCCAGTCATTATGTAAGATTGTCACAATCTGTCTAAAGCGTGAAACGATCCAAATAATTAGTTGTATTTAGCGTGTGAAGTTTTCTCTCCTAAATAATTGTGACTATGTTTCACTTGGAATATCCGCACAGGAACAGGTTTCTCGTGTTGCTCTTTCCACTTGTACAGTGCTTGCAGTATGACTTTTATCTTGCCATAAAGACCTATAACTGCTGTCAAGAAATGTTAAAATTGACCAAAATCAGGCAAGTGGAGAGTCACATAGTTAGGCAACCATGAACAGCCTGTATGGTGACCATGGCAACTAGAACATAAGGTCCCCAATAGCAGAACAGTGCAATCAGTCACCCACTGTTAGCATTAGGACCGAGCAGTGGTGTCTAAGGCTTGAGGAGAAGCTGTAACCGAATGAATGAAAGACCCATCCAAGGCTAGGGGACAGCTGACAGAACCCCGATGTGGCCTTTAGTTCCCTTAAGCTGGTTATGAAACATGGTAATACTAAAACACACACCTCTAGGAGGAGACTTGACATGTAAAGGTGGGACCACCTTGGTGTCACGAGCGGGATGGTTGTAAACACCCCCGAGAATTGACTTGCTTTTACCTTGAAGTTACCTTTTCACAGGCAAGACCCTCCGTGGTTCTTGGGGTTGCGCTGGCTTTGTGGCTGAGCACCTAGCACCCTTTTCTGCCCAGAACTGGAATAAAGCAAGTATCTCGACTCTGTCTCTTGACTGGCGTCTCGCACACCGGGCAAATGCGAGAACCCTCCTTAGGGACACAAGAACCATTCGGTCTGCCAGCCTTCTGGAAAACTCTGGGAAATACTAAGCCTGTAAAAATCAAGGTGTGCTGAGGAGTGAAGGGTGGCTTGTTCTCTAGACCCTTGAACAGCTTCACTGGCCTTCTTCAGACATGCTTCACCACCTCGATGTCCTTCTTGAAGTGAGGGGCCCAAAACTGGACACAGCACTCAAGATGTGGCTTCACCAGTGCTGAGCACAGAGGGACAATCGCTGTAATCCTCTTGCTGGTCGCACTATTGCTGATACGTGCCAGGATGCTGTTGGCCACCTGGGCACACTGCTGGCTCATGTTCATCTGGCTGTTGACCTGCACCCCCAGGTCCTTCTCTGCTGGGCAGTTTCCAGCCACTCCTCCCCCAGCCTGGAACGCT
>NW_010426578.1:39157-43836 GCF_000710305.1 Buceros rhinoceros silvestris | reverse complement strand
GCCCTCCCCCCCCAGGTCCTTCTCTGCTGGGCGGTTCCCAGCCACTCCTCCCCCAGCCTGGAACGCTGCAGGGGGTTGTAGTAGCCCAAGGGCAGGACCCGGCACTTGGTCTGGTTGAGTTTCATACCATTGGCCTCAGCCAAGATCCAGCCTGTCCAGATCCCTCTGCAGAGCCTCCTGACCCTCAGGCAGATCAACACACCCACCCAGCTTGGTGTCATCTGCGAACCTGCTCAGGGTGCAGTCGATCCCCTCATCCAGATCGTTGATAAAGATGTTGAAGGGGACAGGCCCCAATAGGGAACCCTGGGGAACGCCACTGGTGACCGGCCGCCAGCTGGGTTTGACTCTGTTCATCACCACTCTCCGGGCCCAGCCATTCCGCCAGTTTTTTAGTCACCGAGAGGAAAGTATTCTGACCATTGCAAACAGGTACTAGGCCTTCCAGAGAGTTACTCAATATTAAACATTTCTACAGTGATAGCAAATTTATACTAGGTCCTAGGAAAAGCACAAGAGTGAGATTGTTTTCATGAGTTCTGTATGAAACCCAAAAGCCTGCTCTTGATCTCTTAGGTCAATTTTTGAATAGTCATTATCAATTAATAAATAATTCAGTATTATCTCATTAATAGTTTTTTTCAAAAGTACAGAATTTTGTAGATATTGGCATCGTGCCCACGGACATAAAAATTCAGAAGACATTTTAGTGACTTAAAATCATTAAGCTGACATCTGAAAGAGTCCTATGGGAGGTGTCTGAGATGTGCTGATAGTGACGGATAACTACTGCAGATAGCAGGCCTTCTAGAGGGAATTATCGCTCTCTCGGAGAAGTCAGGGATAGAGGAACGTGAGTCTGGAAAGTCAAGTCCTCGCAGATGAGAGCAGCCTTCCCTCTTGATGGAAGCACAGCCACCCATCGGGGACTGGGAAGACCTGTCCTACCTGCTGGAACTTTCCTTTGAAGAACGGCATTTTGCCTTCCTGTGACCAGGCGCTGATCTGTTACTTACACATCAAAAAGGGCAGATATTTTTAGGCGGATGTGGTTAATCCCAGCAGCGACACACACCTGAGGCGAAAACCCCGAGCAGGCTGTGTGCTGAACAGATGTGACACCGACCGTGCCTGCCTGCAGTCAGGGAGGTAGACAGACCGACAGTTATTTTTTTTGGTTTAACACATCATTAACAAGAAACATGCTTCGATTTGAAAGAAAAAGAGAGAAGACAAACTTGAACATTAAAATTGTTTTCAATCATTTAAGTGACATAGTTCTCACTCCAGAAGCTTTGATCCCGTATAATCCTGTGGAGAGGCTGAATTGTAATCAGGCTCGCATACATTATATGTTGCACCATCGTGGCACTAGTGCATGACAGAATTTTATTTTCCATTAGTTCATTCTTTGCTGGAAATATAAACACTCTATATGCTTAATAGTCCAAAAAATGAATGTTACTGCTTTTTAAAATTGCTTGTTAATGAGAATTTTGCTTGCTATTAAAACTCAGAGTGCCTCAGGACCATCTCTCAAATGCTGACATAACTATTTTCAACACCAACAGTGTTGAACAATCTAAACAAAATCATCCCAGATACTGCTTTTAGTAAAAGCAACCGTGTTTTCAGCTGATCAAAATGGATGTTTATAGCATCTGTGGAACCAGGACTCATTTTAAAGTAGCTTTTCACTGAACTTACAAACAATTTCGTATCTACTCCATGCAGCAGTGGGGGCTCTGCAAAAACATATGTAGAGCCAAGACGGTTATATTTGAACGCAAAAGCCTGTTCTAAAAAGGCTGTAGGAAAGTTTGCATTGACCTGAGCCAGAGAATCCATGCAAACACTCAAGGGGAAGCGAAAGACAGAGACATCACTTTGCATCCTCTTCCGAGTTTGCACAGGGCCTGACATTCTGAGGCACTGTTGCAAAAAGAGGGGGGAATAAAGCAGGTCTTACAAGGCTGAAACAATATGTGAAACACGAATAATGACCATTTATTTACAACGCAACGTATACAAGTTCTTTTGGATTGCCGTCGATAAATTAACGAACTGCGGGGTAGCCATCACTTAGTTACCCGGGAGACAGCCAGCACTACAGGTCCAACGCCGAAGACAAGACAACCCGCCCGTTGCAGCCCACCTGCTTGGTAGAAACAAGCCCGTCAGATGCACAAATAGTGCAATAGAAACAAGTACAATCGCAATTACAAACTAATAAAATACACCAGGGGAAGAATAATGTCACTCAGCATGGCTGAGGTAAAGATCTTACCCACAAGGCATCACCGTGGTGGGGTGGAGAGGGAGCGAATCCATCAGTCCATCCCTTCGGTTTGGTTCTGAATCATCTCCTGCCCTATTTTAGGGCCGACATTGGGGCAATACTTATACTCAGTTTTTCACATTACATCATCGGTGTAGACGTGCACGTGGGGAGGACTGTAGACAAGCTTATCACTGAGGCAGTATTTTACACCTGCACGGGTGGAGGGAACAGCTCGTTTTGTCCAGGGCAGAAAAATAGGAGAATGGGACCACCAGACCTCTACCCCACTTCACATTCTTCCGGGCATCCAGATAACACCTAACACCAGATATTGACCTAGTGATAGTTGTAGTTCCTATCGCCCCATCGTCCAGCGCCGAATTTTATCAACAACGAGCTCGCAGGCATCCAGCTGCATGGTGTGCATGTCTGATGTGACTTGGGCTTTGTGCTGGGACTCTACTCTCTACAAACGCCCTGAGATCTCAGCTGGAGTTAAGTCCTCTCCAGATCAGGACCGCACGTTGTAACTCTCACTGCAGACCCACTGACGCAGCAGACTTCTACTGCCTCACAGCCCGTGTCGATAGGAGAGAGACCGCTGGTGGGAGCAAAACAAAGTGAAGAGAAGGGTGACTGGAAAAGTCCAGCACCTGGCATCTGCTGTCGATTTGGTGGTTTGTATGCATGGCACCGGCAGAGCTGCTGGCACTCGCAGGAAGAGTGTCCCCCGCCCCAGGAAGGGGCCGCTCTTGACTGCAGGGTGGGGCTGAGCACACGCTGGTGGGTGGGAAAGGCTCCCAGGAATCGCAGTCACACCCGGTTTGCCTGGCTCTGCCACTGGAAAGGAGATATGTGTAAGAGCTTCTGCACACTAATGAACCACTTAATCCGTAATCACTGCACGTGCAACTGCGTGGTCCAAAGAAAGAATGGAATTCACACTGTTACCAGTTTTACAGAATATGGACTAAATTACTAAATCTGGACTATCCTACCTACAATTTTTTATGTAATGAAAAAAACTTTACTCAAATAATGGTTCTGTTATCCATCATATTGGGAGAAAGAGATCAGACGTACATGGGCACACTTAAATATAAAGTACAATTAAACAATCTTCATCAGAAATAATCTCTTCATAATTGCCTGGTGGGATACAGAAATGCCACATGTAAAAATACTTCATTTTATGCTCCCGATGTCCTGTGGTGGTGTTTTGAGAGGGAGCTAGACAGCTATAGACAGACAGGGGTATTTTTCTAATTATTGTGTTCTAACTGTATGTTAAAATGGAAAAATAAAAGCAGGAACAGAAATGAAATTCCAAAAAAAGTTTACCTCCACTCAGCTGTAAGCAAAAATACATTCACGTCACAAAACCTTCTTTGATGGCAGCAGATGTAGCGACTGGCAGAAAGGCGTCTTTGTTGGACAAGGCGGAAGGGAAGTCGTGGGCTGAGCAGCTAGGATCAATGATTTGAGATGACATACTTCCAAAGCGATCACTTCTGTGCCTGGCTGAGGCATCTGAACAGGCAGGAGTCTAATACTGGTTTGGCCCATGTGGTGTCACATTTTGTCTCTGGGGCTGTCAATCTGACGTGCTTCATAAGTAGTTAATTGTGGTGATGGAGGCGTGGGGAAACGGAGAAATAAAAAAACCTCCTGCATTTATCACTTGATAATGCATTTTAGTTCTTTGGCAGCATACTGGGATACCTTCTTTTTCAGCCATTTGCTGAATTTATTTTGTATCAAGGCTTTCTTAAATCAATACTGGGCAAAAGGGTAGAAATAAAACATTTTTGGGAACGCACTTGTCTTAAACGAAAAGAAAAAAAATCAGTCTGAGGAAGAAAAGATATCTGCAGGCAAATGTATCATCTCCTTTCCTTCTACCGAAACCCGCTGAAGGTACTGCACCGAGCTAACCAGCATGCTTACAAGAAAGGAGCTGGGTTTATTTATTTTGTTTAATCCTGGTCCTACGATGCTGGCTTGGTTGTTTGTCTGAAAGGAAGCTAATGAAAGAAAAATGATATTAAAGAAAACAGCATTTTCTTTATTATTTCTTAGACTGAACGCTGGAAATCAATTGATAATAATGCAACATAAGACTACACTCCTGTGTAAAAGAAGCTGCATTTTTAATGATACGTCCTGGGTTCTTGTGCAGCCAGTGAGGTTTTATATGAAACATCTAATAATGCACCTATTGGAGATGCCCAGGTATAATTTAGGAAACCATTTATTCCCAGCACGCCACTGAGAGTCGTGTAAAGAAATACTTTCTTTCCTGGTTTAATTAGCAGCGTATCTGCTTGTACGAACTGTGCACTACTTCATTATGTAGAGATATATTTATTTTTCCCTACAATTACAACATACAAAATAG
>NW_010426578.1:2052-39102 GCF_000710305.1 Buceros rhinoceros silvestris | reverse complement strand
CCTACAATCACCACATAACACATAGAGGGTGCGGACCTTAACTAGACATAAATGATCCCAGAAGGGCTTGCTACTGATGCTCTGTTTTCTGACAGTCAAAAGCACATTCTCATGCTCTTTTGTTAGATCTCTAATTTCATCATGCACCTAAAAATACGGGACAAGGAACCCAGCCAGATCCTCACACATGAGGGAACCCACACATGCCCACACCTCCTTTACTGCACTAATACCACAAAGTTAGCTCAAAACTCAACCAAAAACTAAATCCTTTCCATCTGAAACAAATATCCATTTTCCTTGCTTAAGCAAAACCATCATTTGCACACGAAATATTTTGGTTGATCTGGAACAAACCAGACTGCTCCCAAGGACTGAAGTGTAAGATCAGATTTCGCAAGCTAGCAGGAGGGGGAACCATACCACCTCCTCCGTCATCTGATAGCTCACACCATAAATCCCATCTCCTACTAGATATGAAACCACTCGTCCAAATTTCCAGGCATCGTAGCTAAAAGGCACTCTGGGATGAGGGTGATGAAGGAACTAGGGGAAGAAGGGCTCTTAAGTGCGTCTGTAGTAATTGAAGAACTTGCTCCGAACAGCTCAACGTATTCCCCGGGAGGAGCGGAGCAGGGGCTGGCCGGGCTCAGCTGCCGGGGGAGCAAACCGCTTACTGTGCCTCATAGCTGTAACTCTTTGCGCTCTGCCAGCGCACAACTGACGCCATGTCGCTGCAAGGTGGGGACAGCCCAGGCCCTCCTGAACACCCCTCTGGTACACCACACCCCTCCCCAAAATGCAGAAAAAGCAAAACGCAGTCCTGTCGCACAGGGGGTGCCTACAGCTTATCAGCCTCAGAGGTGAGCTCAAGCTCTGCTCTGAACCAAGCCAAGAATTTTATAGTCTTTCTGTGGAAACATTTTTTGTACATGGTACGAATATGACTGCAGACTGATGTATGACATAACCTGCAGACATCAAGGAGGGCAGATAAGCCTGGTATGAAAACAGTTTACAATTACTTTGTGCATCTGCTATACTAGTGTCTGGAATAAAGGTGAAGCACCAAGTACGAAAGACTCGGGGTCTGAAAGAACAAGTTGGAATATATTTCCCTGGAACCTGAAGCCCTGTTTAAGGGTGAGGAAATTGAAATCTGTGTCCGATGAATTCTGCCCTCATAACCTGGCTTTCTAATAGCGTCCAGTAGCGCTGTGAAGTGGCACAGATGTTAATAAGCTGGAACCTCAGATTCAAAATCTGATCGGTATGAGATATGAGGCTGTACAATTGAAAATACATTGTCTTAAAATGATCTGAGGAGGGAGGCAGTGGTGTAATTAAAGTACTTAAATTTTTGAATAGAATAAATGAGGTCAACTCAAGTTGCTTTGCTCACCACAAAAAAGGCAGCCTTTAATTGTTAATTAAATAAGAAAAATTCAGAGCAGATGTTTCTAAGTACTTTTTCATGTACAGAGTTACAGCGAAATAGTAGCCTTTCCAAACAGAAAAAAATTACTAGCTCATTCAAGAAAGAACTAAAAAGAAAATGCACACATAATAGGCTATAGAAATAACCTGGATGTGTTATTTTTAGATGCCTGAATTATAGCCATTAAAAAAATGCTTTTCGAGATCTTGCTCTGCCTTTAGCTTCCATAAGTCAATAACACACATTCTGGCAGGAATGAAACTAATATTGCACGCTTGCCTCAGAAACCGTAGGTAAAGCATGTCTTCTCAGCCACACAAAGCCAGGCTCTCAGTAATAAAAGCCTGTGAAAGCAGCCGGTTTTTTCAAGCATTTCTGTTTATTTTACATTAAAGTCATCTAATGTCATTAATGTCCACCAGTAAAGGTGGAAGCCTAGAAATAGTCTTTTCCAGAAGAGATGGCAGTTTCCATGAGAACAGTGTAATTACTGAAAATTTTCAGCACAGAACGAACAAATCACTGCTGTAATGACAGAGCAGATACCGAGATTAAACGCAGAGGGTTAGCGAAACCTGCACGGATTTCAAAGGGACCGTGCATGATCTGAGAGCTTAAGAGTAGAGCGGACTTCTTCTGACTTTCTTATTGTCCCTGCACCAAGCACCAGAAAACGTTCCCTTCGGCTCACTTTGCACATTCACTCTGTACATACTCTGCTTCACACATTACCTACCCAGCAGAATCACAAAGCAACAAATTCAGCAAATGCCGTTCAGCAGCTCTTCTTCAGTTTTATCTAACCCTACACCAGCCTCTCCCATGCACTTAGGTCATGAAAGAAAGAAAGCGATGCCACTGGCATCTACTTTACGTGACTCACTTCAGATCTCTCCAAGGTCAAGAATTTTTATCAGTCATACTCCACAGAATGGACAATTTTTCTTCCAGTGGTGGTTCTTCCAAGAGTTTGGATCTTATGGTCCAGACAGACGATTAATCCCATACTGTAGCATTGCCTCTGCCATCGCTGGCCTTCCACATCATAGCCAATTCTGCTGAAACACAGAGCATTTTAAAACGACAGCTAACTCGTGGAGCCCTTCTCTGAAAAGCAGTCCTCTTTCCCAAGATCAGTGATGATATTCTGACATGCACAATACTTGGCATACACATAGCGCATATATTGGCGTCAATGCCAAAAGAAAAACACAAACTATTTGTTTGCAAATTAAGTTCTTAAACTTTCCAGTTTTCCCTCAGAGACAGGAGCCAAAATATTCTGTTACCTGAAAAAGATCAAGACCATCACTGTGATTATTTTATTCCTCTAAACAATTACTCCCTGACAAGTTTTTAAAGCAATTTCAGACGGAACCTGAATACCCAAAGGCACAGCGGTATGAGTGTGCTGGAGAGCTCTGCTCAGCCCATGCCCTTGCACGTGACTGACTAGACTGGCAGCTCCTGTGTCAGCAACAAGTGAGTATTTCATCTGTGTATGATCGACACCCGGTTCAAAAAGCGGCATCACGGTGTAACCGTTGTGGCGTCTCCATCCATGGACTGTCTGGACATGGTCCTGGGCAGCTGCTCTAGGTGGCCCTGCTCGAGCAGGGTGCTTGGACAAGATGATGTCCCTTCCAGCCTCAACTGTTCTGTGATAAGGGTCCATGGTATCTTTCTTAAAGGCTTAATAGGCTTCAGCAGACCACCTGAGAGATTTTTTTTCCCCTATAGGGTGTATGTTTCTTCATGTCTGTCTTCTCCATTTGAATCTTCATGACTGGACCCAGCCTGTCTGCAAGGCACGTTTTGGTTGTATGAGTGAACCAGCAGCCAGTTGAGACTATTTCAAATGCCCCACATGGGTGGAGCTTGGTACCTTGTCTCCTTGAGCGGTAATGTTAAAGTAATTATTCTGACGGACATCATTCTTCAGGTGTCTTCGTGATAATTTCTCCCCTTTACTGTATTTTATTTAAAGTTGCTACGAATAGCAAGAAGCCAAACAAGAATCAAGGTGGTACCTGCAGCTACAATTACAGGAGGTGATTACATGCCATTTGACCCTTAAATAGGATCTTTTTTTCTAGTACTCCAGAGGAATCAGAAAACCTCCCCTTTGCCTACTAGAGCAACTTGGTGAACAAGGATTTCCAAAACAATTAAGATTTGATTAAAAAACCCACTAAATTCATATAATCAACTACGCAAAGTCTATATCCTCATTCTTTACATTAACACCCGCTAATTATAGGTGAAAGACTCATAACATGGCTCTCAGATAGGCATTGGAAACATGATTTGCTTTCTCGGCAATCCTCCAAGAAAACATAAAACCCACGTTTGCTGCTGCACCAGTCAAATGTGCCACAGACGTGAGCGCCTCACTTTTGATGGCCTTCGCCACGTGCAACATCACCTTTCTGATACAGTACAGCAGAGCAACACATCTCGGGCAAAAAGCAAGGTGCTGTTTGAAACGGGAAAGCTGAACCTGCAAGCCAACGGAAAGCCAGGAGCTAGCGTGATTCTTTCACGGGGTCCAGAACATTCCTGTTCAGATGAAAACCGAAACACTTGGCCCTGTTTTCTTGCCCTGCAGTATCTGATTTCATCTAAACCACATGACATAGTCCTATCGGAATTGAGAGGGTGAATGCAGGAGGCAACTTCAAAAAAATAAAAGATTCAGGATTTTCAGGGTAAGGTTTACTTTGTTCTACACCATTAATGCTACATATCGCGCATCTGATCTGACAGTTCTATACTGCTTCGTTATTTTTAGTGAATCCTTTCCCTGGGAGGGAGGACAGAAAAATTTAAAACTTGCCAGGGTTAAAACTCAGGAGGAGAACTCCCTTGTCAGAAAAATTTAATATTTTTTTTTAAGTCTATACAGTTGCTGACCACAATTTTCAAAGCAAAAAATTGTGTCTAAAACTAGGATCCTAACCTCGTGCTTGAGAAATTCAGATAAGCTGCCTGATGTAGTGCCGAGCAGCTCGTAATCCCAGATCCGCCACAGAACCGCTAGGCGCTAAGCAGTTTGAAAAAAATCAAGCCAGCAAACTGCATTTATTACATTTTCAGGTTTTCATGAAAATATAGTTGATACAGCATCATGAAAATATGATGCTGATTGAAAATTCTCTGATTAGTTGAAGAACAGAGCTGTGGGTATCTCACGGGGGAAAAGGAAAATGGATAATTTAGATTCAGATGCTAAAATTGAGGTTTAGGAAAACTTGCTTCCCATCTAACTCTCAATCTGTCTAAGGTTTGAAGCTTCACCTGTAAAATGGTAACAGTGTTTTTCCCTACCATTTCTGCTAAGAGCAGAAGGTCTCTGGATCCCTTACTACGTTTGTGAAACTTGTACGCCCAGAGAGTGCTCCAATGCACACCAGAATGACCTAACGCCAGGCTAGGGAACGCAGGCTGGTGCTAAATGCCTACTGCTTAAAAATCAGACCTAATTACTCGAGGAAATGCCCCTCTCCCCCTCACCACAGTCTGTCTTTGCTGGGTGCTCAGCCTGCAGAGCTGGAGTAGGTTTCCCCCAGCAGTACGTTACGCTGCCTTCTTTCACCTTCACGAGCAGTAAGTGAGGCAACGTGGCTCCGTGATTCTGGGGAAAGGGTGACTGTGGGCTTTGGTTCCTTTGCTTCTTTTAGGACCTTAAAATTGAGAAGAATTTAACCTTAGGACCAGGCTGAGCACCTTCCTAGCACATCACCCGAAGGTCCTGTTTCAGCCAGGTTGGAGCTTATCAATTTATGGGAGAGACTTGAGGCTTCTTAACTCACCTCCCAAAGGTGCCGTATATTAACGGGAAGCTGGACGATCAGCAGGCTCCTGCCCTATAACTGTGATTTAAGAACATCTCCCTTGTCTGTGCTCCACCTCTACTGCAGAACAGCGCGGGAGCTGCTGAGCACCGCTGCCAACCTCCTGGTTTGCAAAGCGCACGAGTTAGCACAGGCAGCAGTCACTCCTAATCAGAGTCTGCACTTCCTCGGTGCACCTTGAAGCCTTGTTTTTGAAGCACGTAGCATCAACCTTCTGTAGTTGACCCTTGCTGTATTTAACAAGTATCTTTTGTTTCAGCAGCTTCTCTGCTAATCTCACACTTGCGTGAAATCGTTGTTGACGAGGTGAGACCCTTTGTGGAGCCGACTGCTGCAGAGGACCTTGAGCTTAAATGAAAACGACAGCACTTTCAGCAAGCCCTAACGTAAATTCTTTGACAGAATATAGATCCACAAAGAGAAGTATTTCCTGCTGCTGTCATAAAAGATTGCTTTTCTCAAACGTCAGTACCAGCTGGCACCACCGGGAGCAGAGCAATTGCTGGCACCATCTACCGGTAAAGCCACAGAAGTGAAAAAGGCTTGGGCGGAGGGTGGGGGGTATTTCCTTAGAGGGGATCTCAAAAGAAACAAAAAACAGTAGTATATGATCACCTTTCGGGTGTGCCCTAGTCAGTGCCACCCTAATGACAGCTCTCCAGTTGCACTGGCAGGGAAGGAGCGTGAAGAACAAACCATGAGGTACGGCCTCTTTGCTCCGTCGAGCCCACGGGTGGTGCGTGGCTGTCCGGTTCTGCCTCGCAGGAAGAGAGAGCGTGGCTGTCTCGTCGCCAGCACCTCTCTTCCTCTTCCCAGGAAAAGTGCATTAGGATGTGGTGCCACAGGAGAGTAGCAAGAGTGGCGCATCCCAGTGCCAGAAGCACAGAGTCCTGACAGAGGATTTGTGTATTGGAGAGGAATTCAGGATAGATGGAGCTGTGTCAACATCACAAAGGAGCCGGGAATTATAAAGCAATTTTTTGAAAAAGACTGTGCTGTAGCACTGTGATTCGCTGTAAGTCTGATCCAAAGATTATCAAATAGGAACACCTTGTTTACTGAGAGCTGAAGCAAGCACTAGGCAAAGTGTATTGACAGAGAAATTGGCTACTTCATAAAAACTTCTCATTTAACTGTGAAATCATCTTTCCCCAGAGGGATGGTGGCGTAGTTCACTTAGAGATATTAAGCACATCCTCCTGGGGTTTTCTGAGCTCGGACATTGAGTCAAAAGGAACATGCAGATAAATAGCATCTTAGTTTAAAAAAAAAATCACAGTGTATTCCCCCATTTTTCATTGATACTGATTGAAAGATAATTGTGGGTCTTAGGTTTGATTCTAACATCAGAAGAATAGATTAACACTGTCAAATTCAATCAATTTTGATTGCGTTCTGTGCATAAATCAAGTCCAGAAGAAGCCTAGCTAAGACATTTAATTCTGATTCTTCCACCTGACAGTAAAAACAGAGCCAGATCGAGATGATTTTATGCTCATTTATAGATTATCACAGGGAATCATAAAGAAATTCACAACATCTGTATCAGAGTCACAATGAAGCGTTCACACCAACAACCGGACTCATCAGGAAATGCTGAAGCCCCAAAGCCCTTGCCTCACATTTTTTCCTGAGCAGTACACGGGTCATCTGCGCTCTGACCTATAGGAGAAAAGACAACCTGAATCTGGTCTTCTGCCTAAACACGAAGATGTCTAACAACCGGTTGCTCTCTTGAAGAGACTATCTATTTGAGGAAGTGGTCAGCAACTTTCAAGCTTCCAGACAACGATGCTAATACATCAGCACTTAAACTTTTCACAATGTCCTGCCATCCTTTACCGGATAGAGGGCAGAACCTACAGCTAAATGCCAAAAAGCAAGAGCTGGTACAAACATGATGTAACACAGTAAAGTCCTGAGCCAAGGTCTGCTGAGCCAGCCAAATTACATCCCAGTGAACTATCTGAAACCATAAAACCATCAGTTCTGAGAAGCTGTACTCTGCAGCGGTGCCCAACACCAATCTCTGCCAAGAAGTCTTACTATATTTCACTTTAAGTAACCCAGACATTTGGGAAGCTTCCTTGGGCAGCGTGGATCGCACGAGGCTCTGCCCGGTTCCATCAGCTGAGAATCCGGCTGCGCTCCCACAACTCATTTCTTTCATTCACTGAGAGATTGTGATAATTTGAAGAAACTTTAACCAAAAAGGGGTAATCTAGACCATCGTTCTGTACAGTCTCGAGAAACAGCCTCTTGAATTTTCATTCTGCTTCATTCAGGAGAGAATCCTCCTTTTTTTCCCCTCAAGGAATAGGGTTTTTTGTTGAAAAACCCACCTCTCAGATGATAACTGACAGGGCTGTTGGATTAGGACTTGTGATGAAATGACTCCTCAGATCTACGATCATAAAACTTCCCATCCATGGTTTAGGTGCAAAGCGTGTGCCGTTCTGTGCGCATTGTCCCAAAACATATATGGAGACCCAATATCAGCAAGATGCTGGTATTAGATCCAAATATCAGCAAGAGCCAGGCTTAAATCTGGAGAGTTCACCAGCAAAACAATTTAAACTGCTCAGAGCTGGTGTTGTGAAGCGCGTCCACTACCTATGACTTGCTCTCCTTTTATCCACCAGCCCCTCTTGGCTCGCCAGTAGCTCTTGGACCCAGTCCTGACAGCTCGGTAACCAGTTGGTGTCTGATCAGCACTTCCACACGTTCCACAAAACACCCTTGCTCCACACATGCCTCCTGATCCTCTCACTTAGTCCTTTTTTCCTTCACCGAACAACAACAGACTTCTTTGCCAGGTTGCCCTCCCCGGCATTCTCTGGGCATGCTGCCTGTTTCAGGCCACAGCCACAGGGAGGGCTTATACATGAATTTTCACTTAAAAAAAAACTTTAAACTTTCTTTGATGAACGCATACAACTGACCTGTTTCTTGCCACTCGAGGGCAAAAGACTGTCATGTGACAGTTCTGACTCTTCTCCAAGTCCTCCAGGAAGTATCTAAGAAATGAGAAAACAAAAGCAAGTAAAATGGTTTGTCTGATCCTCTCTCCACCAAAATAATGCAAATTCTCTTCCGTCTTGTAATTTATTGACATCAGAATAAACGTTAGAAACCAAAGTAAAGAGTTCTGGTTTTTTCCCCTATTTTCACTTCCTTTTATAATACCATTGCAAACAGTATTATTTTTTTGACAATACCTCTTACTTTTGCTTCAGTCTTTTGGGGTTTTTATATGGTCGAGGATTCCAAGTCACGGTGTTTCTCTGCATGAAAAAGCCTGGAGAGGCCAGATCTTGTATATGGTTTCTTCGCTCATCCTTAACAGCTAATTGATTTGCTGCTCTTCTCCAAGCCCCACCCTGGATTTTGTTAATCCGTGACTGCAGAAAGATAGTTTTGCGGTAAAAATATAAGTAGTATTACAGTCTCGATTGTCTGTCGCAATTGTGTCACTTCCCGTACGTCTTATTTCTGGGCCTGATTCTGACCACATAAATCCCGTAAGATGCTGCAGGTACAAGATGTCTCCATTTCCTACTGACTATTTTATGATGACATTCAGCACATCACAGATTTGACTTTTGTTGGTGCCAACAGCTCCCAGCTGGGTGAGAGAACAGAATCCAGCTCAATGTGCTTGTATCTTCTTTAATAAAGCACAGAAAATCGGGAGACATTGAAAGCATCTAATTGCTTATAAATTCAGGTGTTGAAGTCATCTTTTCTACAGTGATTTGGTCATTACGCACCTAGTTCCTACAGCACATCAGCAGGACTTCGGTACCCCTGAGAATTCCACGCAACAACTGTTTCTTCTGTTGCAGCAGTGCAAAAATGTTCATCAATTGTTCCAAGAGCCTTAGATGAAAGGTCTCGTAAATGTAGAATACAGCATGAGCTCTCATTAATTCACTTCATAAACTACCTCGATGACCCCCTTCTCACGTCTTCCGTGAGCTGCTGCTGCACCTGGAACTGTTTCCAGTTCCAGCGGGGATTGGTGTTAGACAAAGCACAAATGCGGATAATCTGGCATAAAGGCGAAGCACAGGCTGTACCCAGGATTTTTGTGCTGTTCTGTGTTTCTATATACCCTCTAAACCCCAGTGAACAAACAAAGGTTGGCTGTTGCTCCACCTTCTGACTAATGAATTTGCTCATTTTAAGCTACGGTGCTTTACTTTTTCTTTCAAAACCTGTTGCCTGAACTATTCATTAATTTTCCAACTAAAACAGTTCTTCAGTTAATTCTTCTGCATCTTCATTGTTTCTTCAACTATGCAGAGTGCTGGAGATGTACCAGAGAAACAACTTCCATTTCAGAAGTCAGAAATTCATATTTGTTTACAGGATGGGAAGTGCAATAGGTCATCTTAAAATTAACTGATGAACTAAAATCAACAAAAACTGTTCCACGGGATTCAAGTGTGATTGTTCAGTTGCAGCTGCATTAAAAACATGTTGTTCTTCAAAATATTCAAGGAAAAAAAAACCAAATCTTGAAGGTAAGATTACCCCCTATTCAATATAAAAGAAAGTAATTCACTGTAATCAGTTTTCTTCATCTCTCTAATGAATACGTCAACAGCGTTTCAGGGCCAGATGAGACGTTCTCGCACTGCGGCACGCTCTGGAGTACGGCTGTTGGTTTGTGCTGTGTGTGCGGTGCTCATTCCGAGCTACCGACACGCGGCTCGCAGCGCTCTGAGTGATTACATAGCAGGTACGTGCTTATATATAGCATGTAATCATCTCAAATGCTAGGATTGCAGTATGAATAGGCAGTAAGAAATAAACTTGTGATTACCCAGGTCTGTGATTAATTGTTTGAACTTTGGGAAATGAAAAAGACTTAATTAGTTCTTAAAAAAACCAAGTGCTGAAAGCAGGCTGTTATTATTTAAGGTTAATATATATTTTAGGGGGGGGTTGTGCAGAGTACAGCACTTTTGGGGGTTTTGTTTCATTTTTTTATTCAATTGGTTTATTACTTTATTCATTGATTTCCCATAATAACATTTGTGCATTTGTGCCTTTCACCTGAGGCTCATAAAGTACTTTACAAACATTAATATATTTTTCTCACCGCTTTTATTTACATTGCCCTTCTAATGACACTACCATAGACCAGCTGTATATAAACTACACTGAAGTAGCAACAGCAGAAGACGACAGAACATGCACCAGAAAAAAAGTAAAAATTACTAGAATGAAAGGCAAAACCACAATGTCCCAGGTAGCTGCTCCAACTTCTAGTCCGCCCTCCCCAAAGAGAAGTGGGATTGTGGACTGAGTCAACCACACAGAGATTGCTGAGACATCAGTCCAACTTGTTCTTAAAAATTTCCCATTATGGAGACTGACTGGGGGGAGCACAGAATCTATTCTCACACAGAACTACCTACAGTGTTAGAAACAACTTCAAGTCTAACCTAAATCGAGTGCTTCGAGCCTCATTACTTCATGTATCGCTTGGACACAGAGAAAAATAATTCCTTATGTTTGCAGCAGCATCTTCTCATTTCACCAGGGTGCCTTCACTTACCCCGCAGGGCACATTTCTTCTTGTGCACCCAGAGGGTGCCTGTATTTTGCACAACATCTTGACAGCGTTCCAGTGTTTCCACTAGTGATGCTCAAGTGAGAGCCCAGACCTCCCCTTTCAGACCCACCAACCAGCTTATTCTGAAACAGCACCACTGGTTATTGTTGGACAAGTTCAGCACTTCGCATTTGCCCTTATTCAACTCCACTCTATTTTTCAGACCATTTCTCTAAATTATCAAGCTATTAGATTTCTTTTTCTTATTTCTGCAACAAGCCTGAAGCTGCCCATCACGGCACTGCTTGCATATTTACTAAGCGCAGTCTTTGTTTCAGCATCCAAGTAACAGAAAATGCCGAGTCCTGCTGCACCCGGAGTACCCAGGACCAGGCTTGACAGTTTGGCAGTGACCATTAATATCCTCCCTGTCAGGGTGACTTTCCAGTCTTGCGTCAACCGTAGGGCTGTTAATTGCAGACACACTTTTCCCAGTTTACTTTTGAAGCTGCCACGCCAGCTTACAAAGACCAAAGTTCACAACCCTGGCTGGTGCTGCTATAGCCGCTCTACTCTCTCATAGAAAGAAGTTGGTTTGAAACCCAGATCTCTCAAAAGCAAATTGTCCTTGTTTTCTCGCACTTTCTAGGGTTGCTTTTTTGGCAGGTTTTTTTTGTTATAAATGGATTAATTGTTTCTTCAGTATTTTTTTCTGGGAAGGTTGACTGGTCTTTAATATCTCTGATCCTCCTGGTTTTTCGTGTGTGGTTTTGGGTTCCTTTTTTTTTTAAGATAAGGATTGCATTTGCCCTTTTCCAGAGTCTGGGACTTCAGACTTCCACACACTCTCAAAGCCAACCTTTACTGGCTCCATTTGACCCACTGCACTCTTAGCTTCCCAGTGGAGAGGGACCAAGTGCAGCCGATTTCAAAAAACAAACCTTGCTTAGTTCTCGCTGATGATTTCTTCTCCGGCTGTAGCCCCAAATCCTGCCTTTTTGCCACTGATAATGATGTGCAGCTGATCTTCCTACTGGCAGTTGGACTCTGACCCATAAAAGATAAATGTGGGATGAAGTATGTTAGCTTTCTCAGTGATACCTATCAATAAACTTGCTATCTAAAACAGCCAGCCAGCACTCTCCATCATCACTGAGACTCTCTATCTGCTTTCCTGGTACGCCTTATTTTGTGCCCTAATGAAAAGGCTGACTACTGCAATAACCAGAATAAACTCCTGCAGAATCCCAGTAGACACATCCTTCCACTCCTGTCTTACATTGTACAATACATCATTATTAAACCACTCTTATCAGCAGAAAGGGCTATTTGTAAGACAAAGAAAAAACCTTTAGGCATCTTCATATTCCTTCCACTTCTTGAATGAGATTCTTACAGAAGCACAGACTTGACAGGAGTCTCAAGCAGCTTCCATAAAAGGTTCTTTAACCACTGGCACCCACCACTTTCATTCTGCTTGACATTATATAGATTTCACCTACGTGGTTACAATATATATGGTGGTGATATAACACTTGACATCAGAAGAGTTCAAGCACTTTCCACACAGAACTTCTCAATAAGGCAGAAGTAAGTAAAATGACTTTCCTGAGGTCGCCCAGCAAGTTATTGGCTGCGCCAAGAATGTAGTCCAGATCTCCTGAATCCCAGGCCAGTGCTCCATCACTGTGCCATCCAGCCTCCCACATTATTAATGCTCAGCCTAAATATATTCTGGTAGCAATTGATTTAATGCCATTAGTTTCAGACAGCTAATCCAAAGCTCCTTTAGTTGTCCAGGCTCCAGGGATCTGCTGGAACAAAGAACTTCAGGACTGATCCAGAAAATAATGTTATAACTTTTTCTGGAAGCCTAGCTACTTTTTTAAATTGGAAAGTTATTTCAAAGGGAAACAATCACCTAATTCTAAAGGCACTGAAAATCAAATGGAAAGACTGCCTTTAACTGGGGCTGTTTGTGATCAAGTCCACGATGTTTTTCTACATTTTGTTTTCAAACTACAGCATTCAATGAAGATGTATGGGTAGCAGTTAATGGGATGAAGTCAAGATAATGATCACAACACATGAAAAGAAAATTAAGAAAAATATCCTAAGGTCTTGAAGAGATAATAGGGAGTGAAGACTGCACAAAAATTGCATTCATCTGACACCTCCTATGCACAAGAGCAGATAAAGGTTCTGTGAGAAGAACAGACCAGATTAGATCAACAACAAAAGGGAGATAAAGCATCTTCACATAAAGATATGAAAAGGACTTCAGAGTGCCTAAGTCCTTCGGGAATGCCTAGAAGGGCTTAGTTCAAAGACCTCTGAAGATGGCAGAACAGCTGGAGAGCTCAAAGCAAGTTACGTATTTGTCAATCGTGTGTGCGAGAACGCAGGGGAATTGGGGCACTTGGAAAAATACGTGCTAAGAGAAAGATCAAGAAAAGGTACGGAAATGTTCACATCAAATAAGCCGCATGTCTTCTATGCCTTTGACTTTCATAATCCGTCGTGTTGAACTAGAGGGAAGAGGGAGGGTAAATACGCTTTTCAGGCCAGTATCTCAGATCTCGCTCATCGGATTTCTCCGTGGCACAGTTTCATTTTGCCGTATCTTTCAGAAAGCCCTGCTTAGGCTGTGTGTTCTCCGGGTTCGGATATCAAATAAACAGAATACTCTCCTCTCTCCATTTATGCCGTATCTTTCCTTCATAGGACATTGGCTTTTCTTGCACAGTTAGTCTTTGAATCCGACCTTATTCTTTATAGTGTTTTTTAATAGCCATTATATAACAACGCCAATTCCCAGGTTTTAAGCCAATGACATCTACCACATCTTTACAATTTACAATTACTTATTATCTTCGTCCCCAAGTATGGATGTCACTGTTCTTTACAGCAAATCTAGTAATGAAATAACTTCTGTTTTCCACAGCTGAATGCACTAAGAGAATGCCTTCTGCTTCAAATACTCAGACACAGATAAAATACAAAATTATTCAAAAAGAAAATTTAAGAATTGCAATGATGTATAAGGGAAAAATAATACTTCATCAGTTCTAAGTAGAAACAGCCTGGAATACAAGAAAAAACCTAAAATAGATCCTACCAAAATTTTTAGCAAATTGATACTAGATTTATTACAGGGATATAAGACAGGCTGAACATCTGGATTTTACTTTTTGTTCAGATTCAGTGTCCACCGGCCATTTGTGATGTTTCTTGCAATTTTTCCGCAGTCTTTCGAAGGAAAAGGATAAAGAAACCCCTCCCAAAGCCCTTATAAAGCTAAACATAAAATACTACTATTTTGTGTATTTATTCCATAGTTTTAGTATGTCCTAGCAATGTCAACCAGGTAAAAGACAAAACAAAAAAAATCCCTAGTCCCAGTTCTGCAAGATTCTGTAAGATTTATTACTATTGTTGCAATTACTTTAAAAAATATTTTTAAATATTTTAGAAATAAAATTTTAAAATGTTGTTACTCATTTGGATTTTCACAAACATTATAAAGAGCAAATAAATGATGATATAGATAACATTTTTAATCCCATTTGCATCAGCTGATTAATGTCAGCATATGGAGTTATGTCTTCAGAGTCAAGAATACTTGTAACCCTATTTACTCCCGTATCTGGCAGCCTTCTCTCTCATTGGTAATGAGGGAAACCTTGAGAAACCTTGAGAAGAAAACCCTATTTTCCTTGTGAGCACCAAGTAACCCATTATTCTAGCAACTGATATTTGGTATTTCTGTCCTGATTTTAGGTTGCCTACCAAAATGTTATTTTTGGGGCAAAAAAAGCTATTTGTAATTTCAAATAGTAATTGAAGCACTTAAAACTGATTTAAGTTGAAACCATATGCTGTATCTTCCACCTAAACAGTAACTCTGCTTTATTTGATCATTAAATCATCGATTTACATGATAACTAATTTTAAATCATTTTAATTCTTAATAACAAAAGCTGTGCCATCAGATGATGTTTACGAGGCCAAACTTCGATGCAATGACCAGATCCATGCAGGTGGATCCTCGTTCCCATGCACAGTGTTTTGATGGGCATGAAGGGTAGTTCCTAGAATTGCAATTTCCTGACTGTTTCAGTCAGATGTATTCCGATAATGCATTATGCCATCCGTACTAAAAATAAATCAATCAATGATTCAGAGAAAAAGTTTAGGAATCGCAGTAAGACTTTGTCAGTTCTAAGCAGAAATAGCCCTGAGCAAAAGACAAAACCATTCCTTTTCATCCTACCAAGTTTTCCGCATATAGGTACCAGACTTCGACACGGATACAGACGGACTCTGCACTCAGATTCAGTGTCCACCCAGCATGTCGCATTAAATCCTCTGAATACAGGAGAGCCTCAGAAGAACAGCTGGGGCTTTGAATTGGTTAGACTTTGAGGGAGAAGGTTTAGAGAAACAGCAGCTTTAACTAAAAGAAGTTCTCCGTATGTTTTGTACAACAAACGCCACTGGACTTACCTGCATACCCAAGCTGAGATGTAAACACACTTTTACGTACCTAAGTATACGCAAAGTACATACAAATATACTTGTTACAAAGTACGTACAAATAGATTTAAAATAAACTTTTCATGGCAGAGCAGAACAGAAAAGCCCAGAACTCACATTTAGGCTGTTGGGTAGATTTATGTGCAAATCCCTCAAGTCATTCACAGGAGATTTTTATTGGCAGGCAGAAAGCAAACACCTCTCAATACAGATGCCACATGACTGCGATCTTGGTGTCAGAACCCCAGCTCTGAATCTTCACTCAGTCGCTCATCCCACATCTAATATGTCACTGTATATATATCTGCTGTGAACCCTGCTGGATCCACTGCTCGGTTTGTGTCAGGCTGTTTATCACTACACCGGTCTCAAATCACAGGAGCAGTCAACATCTGCTTCATGTGCTCAACTGCCAGGGCTGAACTTTGAATACTTGAAGAAAACCAGTATAAATCTCACATGCAGTAACTTGCAGCATTTTATTACCATCCACTAGTCACTGGCCACACTGCAGCAGTCCACAGGCCGGCAAGCCTTAATCCTCATGATGTCTACGGCAGCCCGTCAGCAGCGTAACCTGCATCATCACCTAGCGCAGCAATAAGGGACTAATGAAGGTTGCTTACGCCCCATCCGAGAAAAGAAAGAATATTTAAGAAACCTACCTTTTCCTTCCTAAAACGCTAAGGCATCTTCTGACCTTGTTCTTGTCCCCGAAGTCCTCTGTAGTTGCATTTTCCGAATCAGACGCCAGTAAAAGCGTCAAATGCAATAGTTCTACTGGAATTGACAGTATGATTTCCATCCACTTGGTTGGTTTGGTCCGTCACCTTTCACCTCAATAAGGAGAAGTAAAAGCTAGGGAAGGTAAATTCTATTACCTTTTTGGATGACAGTACTCAGGGATGGAGATTAAAACTTGGAAAATCTGCTGCACTTCCTTGAAGTATACGGCCGGTGTTGAATTCTGATGACACAATTCATGACAGTGCTCTCCTGTACGGGTTTCCTTAGTGCTGAGTTGCCGTCTTCTCTTCGTCAAGTGCAAAGCTCGTGGTTTAACAGTTTTCAGAGAAGTTAATTTTGCCTTTCACTGAACAAATCCAAGCCTTCCCTCACGCTCCAGCACTGGTGCTCGTGCTAAAACCTGGGCAAAGACGTACATATATACTAACATGAGCTGAAAATAGATGGCTGTGAAGTAGCAAAACTTTTTGTGGCATAGGTGTGTTGGGACAACTTCCCTTCGCATCGGTCATGCTTCCTCTGTGTTCTAACCTACGTGTCAGAAGTTGTTTAAGACTTCCTTCCACTGTCTGTGCTAATGGAAAATTTATACTACATCAGGCTGATGTTTCCCATCTAAGCTGAGCTGAGTCTAGCACTTCTAGAATAAAAGCATAAAATAGCCAGGAAGTATTTGTTTCCTTTAGCGAAACTTTTCTGTGGCCCTAAGAGAATTCAGTGCATCTCCTGAATACAGTTTTTCAAATATCCTTTCAAACAGTGAACCACCGCGTACCTGTAGATACCTACACCTTCTACATCAAGGACTGCATTGTAGGAACACGAATTGCTTCTTGCCACAAAGCTGGAAGTTGGTGGCATCAGCATTTTGAAAGGAACCATGAAAGGAAAATGGTAACGACCAACTCTTTATGGAGTATCTAAAGAACCGCTGAAAGAAAAAAAGCCCTGAAGCTCCCTTTCTCTTTTGAAACCGCTGTTTCTAAATGCTTTACATCCTTTCAGAAACCGAAAATACAATGAGAGTTAAAAGTTTCTGATATGAATTACCACAGCCTTTTTCTACCAGAACTTCTTTATCAGACAAAACTGCAGAAATGTTCAGATCAAAACCACAACTCTTACCCTCGCACCATAACTCTCTTTGGCCAAACGCAGTGAAAGCACACACAGGCCAGGAGAACAAACCGTGGCACCTGGTGACATCTCGGCTATGCTGGCCACAACAGCCAGCTGGGTGAGGTTTGCTTCTGCAGGTGGACTTCCACAAAACACACACTTTCTAAGTCTGCAGCCTATAAACCTGGAAGAGAAATCTTAACTCAAGGCACATACATATCCTTAAAAAAAACCCCAGCAACAAAACAACTTTAAAAGCATTGTCCATATTACTGCTACACTCTTTATCAGCTTATTCTGTTCGCTCAATAGTAATCTCATTGAGCCAGAATCGACTTGTCCTTAAAATCCAGGACAGGCACACGCAACTAATGCAGCAGCTGATGCTCATTCTAGTACAAACAGAAGTTTTTACATGGGGCATCACAAAAAGTTTAACATTATGAGTTCACTGAGGTTGAAGAGAAGACAAGAAGAGATAAATATTAAAATTTACATAAATCAGATCGAGTTTTCTCATGTATCAATGGAAGCAACTTCTCAAGGACTTCCAAATCTGTTTCACAGCATTGGCACTTCATAAATAGTCTTAGAATTCTTTGCATAAATCCCCAAGGGAGCGTTTCCTCAGGTAAACATCACAATGACTTTCTGTAAAATGCACCAGCCAAAAAAAAAAAGAAAAAATCTGAACTTTTCCGCTGACAGCTGAACAATTTGTTTCATTTTGGAAGGACAAATGTTTTATCACAACAGGTACTTTTACAGCTATGCCAAGGCCTGACCACTATCTGCAAATGTAACATGTATTTGCAAACAAATTACGAAAACAAAATTCAGTAACTGCATGTCCAAGTGCTCAATTCAGCCTGTCACATTTCAAAACAAACGTTAGATTTGTCAAGACAAGTGAAAACTGGGGGCAAAAGATTAGCTCACATGAAGGTCATCATTCTTCTGAATACTTACTCCTTACCTGACAAGACAGCAAAAGGATTTAGTGCCCAAAGAATGTGCTGTCTGTCTTACAAGAGCTAACATTAGCTCCTGTGTTACACCAAGGTGTGGAACAGTACGACAGACCTCAGGTCTTAGTGCACGTTCACACCTTTTTAGTTAAACGACAGACTGGAGCGTGCAGGGTTACGACATTTCCTATTTTTGGCAGAGGTCTGTAAAGGTTTGCCACATGCAGTGAATTAAAATGCAGATTCCTCCGTATAATAAAGACCTGCGTACACAGTGCTGAACATCCACCCCAAGTACGACGATGAGGGAATGAAGTGGTTGCGTTCTTAACCTAGTCACTGACTTATGCTTCTAATTCACTGTTCTCATCCATGCTATTGCTAGAGGAGTCATTTATGAAAGCTCATTTCATAGCAAAGACCAGAACTATTAAGAAAAGAAGCAATTCCTTCCACTGCCTTGAAAGACAACAGCTTGACGGGCTGAATTGAAAGATATTGTGCTTGTCTTTCAAAGGAAGATTGTGAAAACCCATCCCAGCATAACCCATCTTTTAATAACAAGTTATAATAATCATGAGATCGGATATTCCTGGCCTGTTTCTACGTATTTAATGTAAGATGCATCAGTCAGACATGTCAGAAAAATTAGATTCCAACTCCCATTTGTCTGCAGTATTAAAACATCTGGCAGTGCAAATAAAAACACCCACATCACAACTCACAGCTCAAGCCTCAGATTGCACAATGAAGGTATGGAATAACAACTGACACGTTTAAGTTTAGGATCCTTCCAAAAACAGCTACTGCTGCATACTGTAGAGATATTACTACGAGAAGCCACCTAAAGATCAGAGCGCCTGCACTTCGTATCACCATGGTTTGGCGTTACATACTTACAAATCTCTAAAGAACGCCCCCTAAGACACGTTGCTATCTTCTCATACAGAAGTAGTCTTTTTTTATTTAATTAGAACGGCAGTTTAACTCTTGAGGGGGTCATGGTAAGAACTGCTCACCTTTCCACAGGTTTGTTTCTACGTCCAGCTCTAGATGACATCTTACACTGTTAAACTCTTCTTTTTCCCTCCTCAGCCCGTTTTTACTCTTATGACAAGCACAGAACCAGCAGAGCGAGGAGCATGTGAGCAGGTTACTTGTCTCCAGAGCCATCAAGTCTGTTTGCTACGATCAGGGTAATTACATTATGATCCACGTTAGTTCATTGATGATGAATAACAAAAGGAGAGAATAACCGAGCTGGGCTCTCACATCTCCATTTGGATCTCCATGAAGGAAGCAAACTACTCAAAGTGCGCCCCTGTGGTTCAACTTTCAGTTGTTCTAAGGTGCAAATTCTCGTGGAGCCTCAGTGAGGAAAAACTTGAAAACGCATTTCTGTGTGGATGCTCCGGTGTCTAATAGGAGCTGAAGCGCCAATAAACTCTCTCATGTATTTGGATTCCCACTTTCATGGAACTCACAGCATTTTGGAGGCAACATAAGAGTTGTAGGACTTACAAATTATCTCTTCATAGCTGATACCACATAAAAGAACAAGCTTTACTAATAAAGCACCTATTCACCACAGAGTCCCCCACTCTCTCCATTTCTTCCTAAAATAACATCTTATATAACAAGAGTCAAACGCTTCCACTGGCAGTTTTGAATTTGGAGAAGACGTTCTGAATTTATAAAAGCGTAACAGCGTGTAATTACAAGTTACAACATACACCTCGGACAGACAAACATTCGACAAATTAGTTTTATCATTTCTTTACCTATTTCAGTAACTGTTAATTTCCTGTAACCAGTGTACCTGATTTTAATTCTCACACACTATAAAACACAGTCCAGCCAAAGCTAACACTGTCTGCACGATTTCCCAGTAATGCACGATAAGACTGATGTAATAATTGAATTTTTTAAAGCAATTATGTTTAAGCTACAAGCATATGAAGCTTTTGTAATGAAGTGTAAGAGCTCATAATCAATTCTTTTCCACAGAACCATCAAAAATAGCTCTTCAAGAATGTATTTTTTAAGAGATTTTTTAAAAAAATCAATTAGTGCAGGTCCTTGCTGAAAGCTGAAGACATGTATGTGGTTTTGCCACAAAAAAAATCATACCAACCATTCATTAAAATGATCCACAGAATAGCATCTTTTCACCAATTCAACCACAAACCTGCAGGGCAGACGGCAAAAAGCTGATGTCCTGGTGATGACTGTATGTCTCATTCATTTACAACTCTGAATCACTGCAGACCTTCTGGTGCTGATTTTCACTATATAGGCATAACACCATTCTCCAACAGTTACTCAGACCAAAGCGTCTTGATGGACTTATTCCTAAAGCGTTTCTGAAGGTGAGACTCGTGCTTTCCACAAAACATCATGTGGATCCTCACGGTGTGATACAAGCTTTTCTTGATGATTTCATTTCCAGTACATTGTCATTGCTGGCAGAATAACTTTTCCCACTGAATTCGTGTTAGAGCCTCCTATTTTCTCCCTAAACTAGATACATTTTCACTCATCATCATCACGGCTTGGCCTCGCGAACAAAGATTTGGGAAGAGTTTTTCCCATGCTTACTGCAAGCATTGGCTGAAAGGGCCAGTTCACTACAGGGCTTTGCAAACGCGAGTGCACCCTTCGGGGCTGCGCGGTGGGTTTTTTAGGTGAGGCGCAGCGTGCGCGGAACTGGCTCCACCCTTTACACCTGAGGTTCATCTGCCAGGGCCTAGCGAGCTTGGACGGTGACAGCGAAGTCCTCAGGTCATAGGTTTGGTCAGAGTGTCCTTCTCTGAGATGGAGCCTTACAGGGCTAAACGAGCTCCATCTGCCCAGGTCTGCAGTCAGAGTTGTCCTTCTCCTAGGATGGTGCCCCAAGGCTAGTGAGCCCATCCTGCCCGTGGACACACTGTGTCTGACCCTTCAGCTGAGACCTGTCTGGCCTGGGAGACCCCACCGGAGGCACATGCCACCACCAGCACAGCTCTCAACCTCACAAGGGCACGCAAGCTCCTTCCCCACGGCCAGGGGGTGCCCATGAAAGAGATATAACATTTTATATATGTTGGAAATCACATTTCACTGATATATGAACATTAATATTAACTTTAATAATGTATATATATATGAAAGTATGTGTATACATACTGTTCTATGTAAAGTTTACACTCTTACAAAAGCGATTGACTGGAAACTACATGTATAAATATACAGAACTCAAAACATATAGACATCATTTTCCACCACAGCTAGAGGGCCAAAATGCAATATATCCATTTATAACCATTCTCCAAGCACAAGGAAAGCTTCCCATAAATATTGTCATCTGACCTTTTTGGAAAAGGTCATCAAAAGGCCATTGATCTCTCATTGGACTTCGATTACACACACTTTGAACCAACGATCTTTACATTGACTGCTCTCATTTATCACAGAATGTTGATTACAGGGAACATCCAAATTCTGACATTTCAAAGGTCAGTTTGCAATTTTTAAAAATTCCCCTCCATTATTCATTTTACCGCATGCTCTGTTCCACAAGTAATCCATCAGAAACACAAGTTTACTTATTTATCGAAATAATTTATATCAGAGGCTCAGGTTTGAGTGGAATTAAAAATTATAAAACAAAAGACAACCGATTACACTAGTTATTCATCAGGGAAAAACATTTTGCTCAAGATGAACATCTTTAAGTTTATAGGGATGTAGGGGTGGTTGTTTTTCTAGGGGGAGAGGGGTGCTGCTGATGCAGGGTTTACTATCGATACTCTGGATAAAGGTGTGATACCAAACTTGGAAACAAGTGGTGTGTCCCATTTAATTGCCAAGTTACCCCATTGCCATGTGTAACATCAGTAGCACTGTATCTTCCCAAACTCCTTGAGTTCTTCAAATTCACGCTAAGGCAACGCAGCAGGCACCTCTAATCAGCTCCTACATTCTGCTTCAGCACTTCCATGAAACACACATTCACTTTTTAAACGCTCACAAAATAAATGTCTTCTCCCATACATTTTAATCACCTGAATGATAATAAGTGTCACGGATTACACAGGAAAAATAAAGATTTTATCCAAAATCTTAATTTGGTGTTCTGCTGCAGTAATAAAGTGAAATAAATTTTGATAGTTCTGAGCATTGCTGTGATACTCAATTTATTAGGAAAGGGGAACACTCACCTGTGATTGATTTAGGTTTTTTAATGAGCCACAAAGGTACTTGCTTTCCTCACCAATAGTAATTCTGGGATCTTTGTAGGAAGGTGTTTCCAATCGAGCTTACCAAACTCACAGGTGTACATCTTCATATAGACACCTGTAAAAGGATATTAGAACATTAATGGCTTTTTAGGTGCTTTATCAACCCGTTGATATGTGCAAATACCATTAAGCACACATGCAAGATCACCTCCTGGTTCTCCTTTCTCCCCGCCCCATTGTCTTAGCTGCCCTAGGATTTCACCACAAAATTGTATCACCCTTTTAATTAACTGTGGGTATTTAACTTCAAGAGAAGGACCCATCATTTCTGAAGGGGTAGGTCCCTTGTTCTCTAACTACTTCACCTTGGTGAACACCGCACAGCTGTTGGCCTCAGTGGCCCTGTTTGTAAAGTGCTCTTTCACAGAAGTGGTCTGGACCAAACCTGGTGAGCTCCTCTGACACGCATTAACCAGGCATTTATTTGCATCGCAGCAGGCATCTACCTGTTAGAAGAAAAGCTATGGGACTGGGGTAGAAAACACCATTCTTAAACTTCAAGAGTAACAAAACATGAAGCCTGACAAGCTGCTCTCACAAAATGGTGTTCAGGGGTCCTAAAGCTTTTTTTAATGCATATTTTCCTAGGTCAAGCTGACTTGTGGTATTACATCTAGACTTTACTTCAAGCATTTAATGACACACTGAGGCATATTTTGATAGAGACTATATGGGATATCGGAGCTTTGCATAATGCAGTGTTGCAGAGTAATGATATACTTAATCCAGAAGAGCTGAATAAATACCAAATAAAATCAATCTTATAACTGCAGTATTGCCCCAGGACTGCAATAACATGTGCCCTTTCCCTTTGGAATATTTGTTCAGTGCACTTTAAAATGCATAACATAGGTACGCTCAGGAGTGGTGTTATGGCTTTTTGTGTAGGAAGCGGTTTCTGTATCAACATTTCATACCAGCTGCCACTCCTGAAAGCCATTTGTGTTGAATTGCAAAGCACACCGTTAAGGTCCAGTATCACTAAAATCTCTCAAGTGCTTTAATATCACAGAAGATGGTAACAAGCACCAAGTGCCGTGACCAAAACTTGTATAAACCATTGCTTCTGAACGTACAGACTCACAGATGCAGGATCAGCCCTTTGATGTGCCCTCGTAAGTTGTCTGCTGCGAGGCACGGAAGAAATCTCTCTGCATTAGTAAATCCGTACATGCTAAAGATCAAAGCAAAAGAACAGGGAAAGCATGTGCTTTCTATTCGCACCACCCAGACGTTTTGTGACTTGCATTCTCTGGAGAGCTAGAGCATGTCAGATGGCTGCTCTTGTTTAAACCAAGAGTTGAACTGGTCTCTCAGGTCTTTCAGAATTCGGAAATAGAAAAACACCTTTAAAAATACTTCCTTCTCCATCACTTCCATGCCCTGCACTTATTATGGGCTTTTCCTGCTTCGTAATTCAAATGAAAGAAGAAAGAACTCTGAACCACAGCTGGCAGGATATCATACTCCATTAGTCTGTTTAACACAGATTAATAATATTCTCTCATGTTTTGATGGGATGATCACACTTCCTTAGGCATCACAAGAAGCACTTCCTCTTGACTAAATTCCAGCTAGTGCTCTAAGAACACCCAGGGAGAGCTATAAGGAGTTCTTTTATTTCCCGGTGTTTGATAGACATATGGGAAGGACACAGCAATGTAACAGAGAGACCACGTGCTTTTCTCTCCTCCCATAAAGTATCCCCTGCTTTCCTCCTGCACTCAACCATGCAGCCCAGTTCAGCGTACCGAGAGGCAGAGTACGGATAACAGGGACAAACGGAAAGAAGCTGCATTTTCCACTTGAAGATGATGTTACCCACGCAGATTATCCAGGACGTACTTTACACGTAGTATTTTCTCAGTCCTCATCCAGAAGCATTTAGGATTTTGTAGTGTTTGCAGTGTTGCTTAGATTGCCGTTAACAATATAAACACAGTTAGGCAAACACTAATGAGCTATTCCTTCGTTATGGGATACATCTGAGCACTGTATTTATTCACAGCATTATAGCTCTCAGTTATGCATTAGATTGCGTAGTCTGGATTTATCAGCAGCACCTTGATACTCTGAAAAGTTAACTCTGGAACCGAATGGGGCAGCTACGTTCTGCCCGAAATTTGCCCTGTTAAACGTAATTGAGTAACAGGAACACTTCCTAGAGCTAATATTCTATGGAGAATTACAAATGCAAACTACCTGAAAAGGCTGTTCGATACTCACCGCAACAGCATAATGTAATTCTTTTTGTGTCCCGTAACTCAGTGCACTTCGTAAAGTGAGTTCTGCCGTAGCTGTATCGACTGTCTTGCAGAGCATTCCACATGAAAACTATTGTTGTCAGCCAAGGAACATTTTCCTCTTCCGGAAATGTACTCGTGTACCAAACTGGTTTTAAAGTGTTTTCATTAGCATGTTGATAGGTACTGGTTTTGATCTCAAATATCTACAGCAGAAGGAGTTCTTTGGAACACTGTGCCTCAGAAGATGTATTACAGACTAAAGCAGAACAGACGTCTAAGTGTCAGCTGTGAAGGAAAGAAAGGAAAGCATGCAATGTTCGAAAAGGATGAAGTGTTCCCACAATACAGTGCTGCCTAACGGAGCTATCCGATCTCCACGTTCTGTTTCACACAGTTCCACTGCACCATTATTACAATTAATGGAGTTCGGACAATTTTAAAGCCACATGGGTAATTTCAAGATACACAGCTGTAAGATACAACTAACTAGAGATGGAACAAAAATCCCACTTCTCCAAAGAGGTACAGTGCAGGTTTCAACTGACGGACAAGTCACTACTGGCTGTGAAAACCTCAAATCTGAGTTCAGCTACACAGTGGAGTGTCTGGATCTGGACCTCATTTCTGACAGTCTAATTTACCTCCATTTCCCTCTACTACAGAATCATACAGTGAAACGATATGAAAAGATGTATTTTCTTATTCCATGGAATATCCTCCCATTTCTCTATTCAGAGCAGAATTTCTGATGACTTAAAAGAATCATATTTTGTTTTCAAACAGGATTAAGTACTGCTGAGATAATATCCGTAAGGAATAGGCTAGACCCTCAGGATCATATTTATGTTTATTACTTTCAAAACCCTTACTGGTCTAATAACATCGCTGCTTTAAAGCATATACATCAATGTAGTCACTTCAATAAGATTCTTTATAATCCATGATGGGCCAAAGCTCTCAGGAAACCTTCACGCCCTGATACAAGCAGAGAATTTGGCCTAACGTTATCGCAGAGAGGGATTTACCATGGAGTACGGGGTGTCGTGAAAGCTGGAGGCTTTTTATAAACATACCCTATGTATTGTAATTACGGGGTTGGTTTGTTTTGATAAAAGGTCTAACTTCCCATGCCCACTCCAGCTGATGGCACTCCTTTCACAACCGCCTTCAGTTCAAACCGCGGGGCCAAGTAAGCCCTAATAGGAAAGGAAAAGAATCCTCATTTAGAGAACTCCTCTTTGCCATAAATGAAGTTCTGGTAAGGATCTTCGGATGAGAAATGACAGGCTTAAAATCCACGCCCTGCAGGCAGAAGGCTGCACGCAATTCTCTAACAACATTTACGCCCTGTTTCAGAACATGGCAGGTGTATGCAGGAGTTATATCCAGCAAGACTCCTACACGCCACTTGGGTTTAGTTCAACACTTTTATTTTTAATATGATAATAGGAACTTTCAGGGCTGGTTCAATATTACTTGTGCGAATAAGTGTTTCTGAGGCAGGTACACCAACCCCACCACCACCCCACCCCACTCCACTCCCCCCGCTCTAGGTACAGTAGAGCCTTCACTTGCACAATGGAACTTGCCAACTATCTGTTTAGCAAAGATATTAGCACTGTTTGTACCAACGAACGCAGAGTGCCAGCATTAGATAAAGCACTTAGGAGATTACAGAGGATAGTCCTTCACGACGCTGAAAACGGACAGATTAAAAGAATGAGTGAACCCAACCGCTGTGTAACTATGCTTTATCTATTGTACACTTATGCATTTTTTTCCCCACAGCTTTTCATCTTGTGCAGCAGACAGAAAAAGCTTTGAAAGAAAGAATCAAGCTAAGGCCAAGATGGTTGAGCTTTGAAAGATGAGAAGATTTTGGTTCCAGTGAGGGTAATTCCAAAATTGTCTTTAATGGCTCTCCGATTTCAGGATTTAAGTTCTTTAGGCACTGGAAACACCCATGGACTTAATTTGAACTTCAGGGTTTCAACCTGTACTGGAAACTCATTTGAGAATCTGCCTTTCTACTTTCTATTAAGCCAGAAACAATTGGGTTTTCATTGATCCTCAGGAAACTAGTCCTTCACTAAAACGTTAAGCTCTAACCATTAGTAGCCCAAGTGTTAATTCAGCTGGCTGTCGCTCCCTGTGTAACTCCATTTCAGCATCAAACCACGAAAAACCGCAACAAAACGATCTGTCTCAGCTTTGTCAGGATTAACAAGGCCAGCCAGAGTTCCATACCCAACATACCCAGTTTCAGAAAACTACAAAGATTGTGCAGAGAAACAAGATTGTCAACGACCTTCCTAAGCTTTCCACGTTGAGCTTGCAGACTGTTAAGCAAGAGGGCAAGACAAAGGAATTCCAACCACAATTATGTGGTCATGCCACACAATCCTAAGATTACAGACTTTCAGGCTTGCAGCAGCAGTTGCGCTTCACACCCGGCTATTGATTTTGGTGTCGTTTTTAAGCATAAGCTGTAAAAAACTGCTAATGGCTGGATAATTTCATTTATTCTTACACAGCCTCCTGTTATAAAGGAACAGCAGTAGGCCTGAAGTCAGAAGAGGGAGCTAAGCAGTCTGCTTTTTATGGGGTTTGTGCATTTTTTCCTGGTTGGAGAGCTGTGGTATTTCTTGTGGTTCAGCCCTGTTATACCCCTCGCTGAAGGCAGAGGTCTATATTCAGATACCCTGAGAACAAGGAGAACTGTGCACTTCCATCATAAGGCCATCTGCGATACAACGTGTCTATATACCTTGGCTTTCAATTCTATTAAAGTTTATAACAAACAACCCTCTATAACATCCCCTCACAGTGGGAAGAAAATTACTGAGCTCAGCAGAGCAGTACTGGGGCGCTGCTGCACATACTTCGGCCAGCTGTGCTGAGCAGAGCACCTCGTCTGTTTGCAGCTCGCGACCATTTCAAGGGTATTCACGGGCTGCGGTACCTCTGTTTTCCATCTTCACTGAAGTAATTGACACACAAAGAGATTCATGTTGTGCCACTTGCTGTTCTCACAGCCTTTGTCTGAAAAATAAAGACTGAAGTGGACAGTATCTCATTTGTCAGGACACTGGTAGAAAGGCAGCATACTCTGAGCTTTTCCCATGCTCTGCAGTTTGATTCTCACCTGGTCTGGTTTTTTTTTTTTAAAGCTTACAAAGAGAAGAGAAATGGTAATGAGAAGGGCATAAAGATTTCACACCCCGAATTACCTTGCACATGAATTATTGCAGCGGTCACAACCATAAAGATTGCACTGGTAGACAGTAGGGGGAAAATGAACACCACCATGTCTCGTATGTAACGATTTCTCCCCTAATCAGCCTCCTTAGGGATAGTGTCTTCACCAAAACAACCGCCGTTCTGTTGTTAAGAACCCTCACTCTAAAACCGTAGCTTACATTTAATGCTCAGTCTTTATAAGCCGTCCAACCAAGACAGGAATATAGTCTTTATGAATCAGCTGCAAAACAAAAACCAAGGTACAATTAACTAACATCCAAAATTAAGAACTGCTATCTTTTAAAACAATTTATGCTATGCTAATCCAAGAAAAAATAATTGAAATTTACTCAGATTTTATGCCCTGACTGAACCAAGCTGCTGAAGAACAGAGGAATGCGAGTTGCTCAGAGACCGAGACCACACAGGCAACTTTAGCCAAAATAAACGAGAGGCATTTGCTCATAAACAAGAGGGATTTGGGATGGACAAACAGGCACAGCCTTAGGACACGGACACTGTAACAAGCAGAGCTCAGTATGTCGCCAATGGGACCAAACTCCAGCAGCAGACACTTTAGCGTTAGCCCAAATGAAGACCTCGATGCGATGGCCAAAGCAGCCAGTGGGCTCACTCACACATTTGCATTTTAACAGCTCCACAGGAGTCCTGCTGACCGGCATGAAATACTTGCTCTTGTGGACTGCCAGAGTGAAAGAGCAAGAAACTGGTAATGCTTTTGTTTACCCTTTCAACTAAAAGGCCCATCAGGCGCACAACGTTCTCTTTTTTACAGCATTAGACTTAAAAACCCCACTCCAGCTTACCCAAAATCCACAACGCTGACTCTTCACCTTTTCAAGGCATCCTTGTTGCTTGCTTGTTTCCTACTGTAAGTATTTTGCTATCTTTCTTCACTGGCTCTCATGTGGCTGACTCATTGTTTCGCATCAGCTCCATCAGCGAATATTTTTCAGAAAAAAATACAATGTCAGTAAGGTCAGTCAAACACAATGGCTGTGACTATAACTCAGTAGACTGCATCACTCTCACAACTCTCCTTGCCCTGCAAAAAGAGACATTGCAATATCAATTAAGTGCAGGAAACATTTCCTTTAAAGAAATAAAAGAATAATTAATTTCTTTGGAGTATGGCAGCAGCATACCTAACAGCGCAAATAGAAAGAGAAACGTGCTGAGAAACTCATTTTCATAAGAAATTGTATCAGGTGACAGTTTATTAGATCCAATCCTGTAAGAGCTATCCTTATATGAATTTGTAACTCTGGTGAGCAATTCCTCATTTGAATAAGAGTTATTTGCAGCCAATTATTGCACTGGGCCCAAAGACTCCCTGGGAAGGGTCAGAGAGAACAGAAATTGTCCGTGCAGTGCACAAGTGTGAGCACTCGGGCCCAGTGAATTTCACCCAGTAGCTACATTGAGTGAAAGCAAATATCCACATGCTAACACTTACCTAAGTCCGTCTGTGAATCTTAAGCAGTTTCAGTTTGGTGGTTTTTTCATTTGACAGTTACCCTTAGCAACATATTAGTAAACTGAAGAATGTGTACGTGTACAGTCACCTGCTTTCTAGTTCTTACAGACAACACAGGACTCTCGAATAATTATTTCTATTAGCGGGATTAATGCACAGCTTTCCCAGAAAATTTCAGTTGGGAAGGTGATGGAGGTGGTAACAGATACGTACAAGATTGGCAGGGCCAGTCTTTAGCATATGGAAGGAATTGCCCAGAGTTACTGGAACAAAAGGTGAGGAACAAGAGTACCCAGGAACAACGCTGGAATTGACAAAATACACAGTTTTGCAGTCATCTCCTTGGGTGTTTTCAGCATGTTATGTTGCAATACGCAGAATATTCCTCCTGTGATTTCAGTGCAACCCTCAGCACCCTTCCAATGAAATTTTCCCTTTACAACAACAGCATTGTTCAGTGACTGTGCCAACAACTTCAGCCAAAATCTGTTCTCCATGCACTGCCAAATCCACAATGCTATTGTCAATAAAGGATCAAGTCAACTAGCACCCATTTGCTTCTCCAAGAGCTTGATGTTACATCAAAGGGCTTCTTCATCAACGTGCCAACTCCTGAGAAAAATAATTTTCCATTCTCAAAACAGTTGTGTATTATAAACCTCTCTTTTTCTAATCAGATTATATTACTTTCACAATGAATCACAATTATTAATGAGTACTTCTCTAAAAAGATACTAAACCTTTGAGCTTGTGTTTATAATACAGTACGTGCAGATAGATAAATAAAAATAATATTTGCTCTTGTTTTTAACTTTTAGATTTCAGAGCATTTGGCAATAAAAAATACCATTAGTGCTGAGAACCTTTCTTCTTGCTTTGCAGCTTGAAGGATGTTTTCATCCTTTGTTTTGTTCTGGGAAACTGTGCATAAAACTTTACCTTTGGCTTTTTGGAGGAGAAGGAGCGAGAAGAAAGTCTCGTTCCTACAGGAATAAGGGCACTTTCCTATCATGCTTCCAGCACAGAGAGTCACGGTAAGATGAATCTGAGTTTTGTGGAGATTGTGTTTCCTGTATCAACGATGCAGTCTCCTGTCTAAAGAGCATGATGGCATTTGCCATTAACCTCTAGTGCGACTGTATGACTGTCAAAATTAAGTCATATCGCTAATGATATCACATCCTGGGAGTTTATACGTAACTGGGAAGCAATTTGCTTTGACTTTACTAGAAGTATCTGCACATCCAGCTATTAAGTGCGTAAGAGTATTTCTATATATATTATATATCCACTCCTTGCTCGGTGTCCTTTTCAGCATTCAAACGAAAGCTTAAGTGACAGATGAGTTAATCCTGCAAACTCATCCACCCCGGTTTCCTGACTTCAACAGTGGCCATTAGCAAACTCTTCATTAATGGACTAATAGCTCAGACACCTTTCCTAAAAGTACCTCCTGCCGGCAGCTTCAGATAACATCACCTAAGTGACAGAAAAAGCACAAAATTATTAAGCTTTCAAAAAGAAGGTGCTGTTGAAACACAGCCCACTAAAACAGTGACAAATCTCACAGTCCAAATGTCTGTGTATGCTAGGCCTGAACACAATCAATCAGCACATTAGGCTCATGGTTAGCATGCCCAAGGACAGCAACTCACCTTAAGCTTTGGGATTAAAAGATGAGAAATACAGTAATACTAAGGCTGGTCAGAGATGTTCCATTGCCCAAAACTGGGCTTCTAAAAACTGTAATTCTACAGAAAACTTAACCCTCATCTGAAAATTTGAAACTGCCAAAATAGCTAATGTTCTTGAATGGGTATGGCAAATGACTTTTCAGATTCCCCTGAAAATTTAGGGAAGTTTGGATTAATATTCAGATCTGCCCGCACAATAAGAGAGTTGATTCGCTGTCAGTCTGAATACGCACACATAAACACACACAGATGTGTATGTACGTATATCTCGGCTTCTTGAACCAAAAGGTAGAGCACTGAATCCCACCACCAGGTGAACCAGCACTATTATTCCAGTCAGTGCAGTAAGTCATAGCACAAGACCAGTACTTGACTACAGTTTCCATTAATAAAACTGTTCCCATTGCAGATGCCAGAGTGAACAGACTGCTCCGGGCTGTTAATAAACACACTGAATTAGAAAATGTCTCCATATGAACAATGCGTCTGAGCTAGCCAGATTAGGGGATTATGTTTCCCACTGCAGCAGTTCATACTACAGTGACACAGAAATGTCAAGGATAACAGAAGTTACTGCTGAGGCATTTGCAAAACTGAAATTAAAACCCATGATTTTAAAACAAAAAATAGAAGGATTCACAAAAATTAAGGAAGACACTGCAGAAGTAAATAAACGCTTTTTCTGTGCTGGACTACACCTTTGCTTTAAGGTTGGAGGAGGTGCAGATTACGGCAGTGGTCTGTGTTACGCCTCTGAGACAATGGGTGGGGGAAAACTGGTCACTTGCCCTTTAGCTATTGCTCTCTTCTACCTTAACAAGATGACAACTTCAGTATTGTGATTAAAAAACATAAGGAAAACTCCAAGAATTTCTAAAAGTTCACATTAGAAATGTATCAGTCTATCCCATGATTTATGGAGACTTTGATTCAAAAAAGTGCGGATTACCATCTTTTATACCTACTCTGAACTTAAAAAGTGTTTGCTTTCAGTTCTTAGAGCTTCTTAGAGCTATGGTTTCAAGAGCTCTTTTTGTTAAAAAGTTTTTCAAAAACCATGATGTTTGTGTGCTTATTAGAAGGACCACAAGTAATCTAAAACGCCTTACGAACTCTACGCTATTACTGCGCAATTTAAACTAGCGTTTGAGGAACTTTATTTTCAGCGTTTAATTTTCTTCAGACTTCTGGCACAAACAGCTCCTCTGACTCATCTGTCTCCCCAGTCTCCTACCATTGCTCTTTTTGCTGTGACTCACGCAGTATCACTCTTCTTACGTCTCGCTGCGCTAATTCCACAGACACAACAACCACCGTATTCGTTTTTCTCTTTTACAGCTTTGCATAGTCACAAGGCAGCACCATAACAACGATTCAAACAGCATTGTTCTGTCCTTTGCCTCTTTCATCGCTGCTTTGCAGCTGCACGGAGTTTTAAGAGCCCTCCTAGTCTTTCGTGGCCATACGATATGGCAGTATTTCCCAGTGAGCTGTAACCAAATAACATGTTTTCTTCTTTGTTTTTATATCTGTTAAAAAGGTCTGATTTTTATTTTACCGGTAAAATCTTGCTTGTGAATTGGGAACACGGAGTTCTGCTCAGTCGTATCTAACACTGCAGGCTGGCTGTTCCCTCACCTCTTTTCTAGCCCTGAGACAGTCCCAAGCTGCCATCACATACAGCCAAACCTGTCTTGAGTTCAGAGAGAGTCTGCAATAGGAGAATAGCTGGAGCTGCCCCTTTGCTCTGAACCAAGCATGTTGAGTGGTTACAAGCTAACTCTACACAGAGCAATGCGACAATTTAGGAGAAAAATAAAAAATTGGATAACAAAACGAAGTCCCTAGATATTAAGGTACTTTTTTCTGGATTGGCAGTTGCTCAGCCCAGACCACAGCACAGTAGATCTTCCAGTACCCCACCAAACTGTCTAGAAGAACGGCACTGAATGTGATGCCCAGTGCCTCTCACCCTCAGCCAAACACACACTCCTTGAGGAAAAGCTATTCCTGTGTCTTCGTGAAGCAGAGCAAGATCCAGAAGAGGATGTGGCTTCAGCATTACAACATCCAACTCCTTGGCTTCCTGCTGTTCAATGAAAACTGCACTCCTGAGTTAGACAGATCACTTTACAATAGTTGGAGAGAAGCTGAAACCTAAAGATCAAGTCTCAGAGTCCGGAGACTGAATAGAGGCCCGTTCAAATTAGGTAAGACACCACCCTCCCTTAAGCCCCTGAAGAATTCAGATCGTTGCTCACCTGGAGGAGTACACCACCATCTTTTTAGGACTGCCACCAGCAACATTCGTCCTGAGGAGAGACCAGCAGCCCAGTGAAGACTTCTCACAGCACAGCTTTAACAGGAGAAAGAAAAAAAAAAAAAGACACATGCATCTCTGAGTATTTCAGAACCACCTCCAGCATTTCCTGGTAACGGTGTGAGCCCTTAATCGGAGAGGGAACTGATGCTCTCTTTGGGTGAGATACTACACCTTGGAGGTGTGGGTTAGCCGCCGGGCAAAAAGAGGAGCTACCTATTAACCTAAGCCATGGGGGCTCCTCTTGGTGTGAAACAAACTTAAGGACCTGTGCATCCAGCTCCAATTCAAGTGCAGCCCCCTGCCTCCCTCTCCCACAAGCACCATTTAAAAGAAGGAAGAGCTCTGGGCCTTTCAGTACATGCAGAAGACAAATTTGGGACACTGATACAGGCATATTTGACTGATTTTTCATATTAAGGGCATTCCTTATGTGCCTGACCGTGACTCAAATAGTCACTTGAGTCAGTATCATAACTGTGTTTGCTAGGTGTCATTTTACACTGTCCCACGTTGTCTTGTATGTTTGGGGGTTTTAACTTAGGGTAAGTCAGATGTATTTTGTCACAGCTGTGCTGTCCCTCAGCAGGCACCCATTGCTTACACTGGAACAACCCTGGGTTCTCTCCCTCTGTGTCAGAAGTTCATATTAACCCATGAATCGAATAGTTTGCTGTTATTCTGCTGAATAGATTGAATCTTTTGTTCCACTCTAAAACCTTGGTTCAGAACTCGCAGACACGGCACATTGCTGTGGGATTTTTGTGGCACTCTGATGAGGCCCCTCTTTCCTGAGTGAATCAGTGCTGTATTTTAACTCTTGTACATGAAGAGTCACAGCTGGGGATGCGAGCTGTATGGGCCAGGTGCCTCTTGGCCTTACTCAGCAAAGTGACTGCAAGACTTCTATGAGATTTTTGCTCAGTTAATGAATGGAAAATGCAACTCCCTTTTACTACGGTTTCCGTTAAGGCCCTGAATATGCAGGCACTTACACATATACTTCACTTTATGCATATGGACCCTTCTGATTTAATAAGGTAATTAAGCACTTGCTCATCTTAAAATACATGAGTGTTCTCAGTGAAGTCAATGGAACAATTCAGTGCATAACATCAAGCGAATACATGAATGTTCCCAAAGTCGAGGCTGATTTTCATTTCACAGACACAGGTAACAGACACGGCAGAGGCAGGCTTTTAGGACCCCTTTCCCTATGCCACTACAACTATAGACAAAGTAGGAAATCCATGACTTGACAGGTAAGGGCTGAATACAACCCAGCAGCATTAAAGAGAATTACAACTATCTGAAATATATCAAATCTATCACAAAAATAGCACAACGTACTCCTGTAAAGAGAGTTACACTTGCCTGATGAGCAATGACTAGGAACAGGCAAACAAACTGACCGTGAAAGCATTTGACGGGGACAGAAGAGAGCTATCTGTCCAAAACTCCTATCTTCTACAGTTTTCTTAGTTTGCCCCTAGAGAGTTCTTGGACTCTGTTAGACAACTAACTTTGAAAGCTCATGGCCAAAATTCTGTCCCTGTGAGCAGTGCAGAGCAGAGGGACACTAACTGGAGCAGATAATACAGCTTTTCCAAGCCATCCCTCTCAAGGCAGGCTTGTCTGAAAGACCAGAACGAGCAAGCTCAAAACCACTCCCACACAACTAACCAAAAGCCATAGGCACTTCTCACCACGTCGAGTGTCATAAGCACCTGGTGGCCATGCCTTTCCATGTGCCAACTCTACTACTGCCTGCCATCTCACCTGCCCACATAAGATCTCCAGTCAGGGAGGCATTTGAAACACGTCCAGACATTTTATTATGCAAGTGCGTGGCAGTTTACTGGCAGAAGCTGCCTTCACTGCAAGTTCATCTACCCAGAGTAAGGCACAACAGAACTCTATAACAGAACCATTTATTTTATACATACTTCCAAAACCATCTCTTTCTCTCTCGCCACACATAGCCTGTTAATACAAGATCCTGCCTGCGTTAGGCTAGGCTACAGACATCTTTGTGCAAGTCTGTGAGCCGGGCAATGTGCAAGTTTCTCTGGGTACCCACTGATTTCTGAGTGCCGGTGATTTTGCAGAGCTTAGTCCTCGGACTAAGACAATCTTCTACCATTGCCAACATATTCAATTTTTCATGGATAGGGTATATCATTACAGTCCTCATCTGAAAAGATTCCAGCTAGAAAAATCTTTCAAAGACTTATTTTACCAACACGATGTCATCTCAGAACCCTTTGTTTTCAAAAAGTTACAGTCTAAGGGTTGAGATACTGCTCTGGAAACTGTGTCACTGCTGCCCGGTCACAGTCATCCCATGTTAGTCACAGACACCTCCTCAGCTGCTCTGGAGAGCAGCAAATATTTCTGCTTTTATTTCGGTTCTCACATCTGAGATGTTTTTCCAATTAACGCTCTGTTCGTGAGCTGTTAACAAGTAAAACGGGTCAGATGCCATGTCAGCATAGTTTCACAGGCTCCAGAAAATTTACCTGTCATTGTCTGGCATGAGAGCACTCTGGTCAATGGAGTTACAGTGATTTTGAAAAGGAATCAACTTCCAATTGGAGACAGTTACAGAAAGCCTAAGAGTCATTAAAAAATGCATAAAAGTAACAGGAGTTAAGTTCGCTACATGTCACTTACATGAGTATCATCTGTAACAAGCTACCTTAAGAAATAAATTCAAAGATGAAAAGACAAGAAAAAAGCCAACCTATTCATGCAATCAATCTTGGCCAATCATCATCAATCTAGAGAGAGCATCTCTTACAGGGCAAGGGTGTTGGAGCAAAACTACTGGAATCATTCAGCAAGCAATTAGGCGATCCCATGGGGAATGATGCACTACAAAGGTGACGAGCCACCTAGTTCCTATTTTCATAATAACATTGTCTGCTGTTCTTACAGAAAGACTCTGGGTAATGCAATACCCAGCAAGCACACTGAGACTTAAAATACACTCTGCAAAGAGTTAGATGGCCTTTGGGTACCAGACATATCCTTAATGTGTAACATATAACATCTGTATTTAGAAACACCACCAAGTCTGGACCCCTCGGGAGAAATCTTACTTGACCTGCCTAATGATTTCACTCTCCTGAACTTAGGAAGTGCTAGAGCCTTGCTAGGTGAGAAGGAAGAAAGGGGTGAGGTGCCTCAGGGCGATGCTGAGGAGGGCACAGCCACAGCAGGACAGTTCAGTGTGTTCGGACGTATGTTCGCTTATTGCTAGCTTCCTTCCTCAGCCAGTGCAAATCACACCACTCTAACGACACTTTCTGCCAAGTCCGAACATACATGATTTACTCCACCGCTGCCCTTGTTTTCCTGCGTACAGCAGAAGCAACCCCAAATGGCAAGTGATTTGTTGTAACAGATAGGAATCTGAAGAACATACCTTCAAAACTCAGGATCTGTTATAAACAGGCATCAGTACCTAAGGTACAAGCAGCACCACAAACGTTAGTGAAGAATATCTATTTTTACATAGGGCCTAAGTCAAAACCTATCAGCAGGA
>NW_010426578.1:0-1970 GCF_000710305.1 Buceros rhinoceros silvestris | reverse complement strand
GCAGGAAGGAACTCTGGGTCTGTCCTTGCCTGCGGGGCAGTTATGATTGGCTAATCATCACTAAATCTTCCACGGCTGTAGAATATGACTACAGGACTTTATTCAGACAATTTTAGTGAGGGAAAACACATTACTGTTTTACTTTGTAAATGACAGCATAACTGCAGCATAAGTACGAACAGATACCCATTTTTTAAATAAACCCTGAAAGGAATTTTAAAGGCATCCCAAAATCACATATATAAAGATAATATACAACCAAATGAGGAGTAAAAAGGTCATCTGTAGTTGCTGCTTCATGTAATTTTACATAAAATAAGTATATACTTCATACAAGTAGCATCTCTCATGAGGGACAAAAAGGAAAGAAAGAGAATTTTATTTCTGAACTTAGAAGACAAACATTTTTGATGAGCAAAACAAACATCTGCACTTCACTGATGTTGTGTATAGCTCAGCAGGACTTGTCTCAGCCTAAATAGAAACAACATTTAATTACTGCCTACCAACATTTTTTGTTGTGACTGCAGCACTGCTGAAGTCATCCAAGCTATGATACGAGAAAGCTTGTTCTACATCTCCAAGTCATCTCAGTATAATACGGGTCTGTATTTTATGTATAATGGAACCAGTGTATCTCAGTACCTTTGGAAGAAGCACATTTCCTTGCTCAGAAATCAGCTGTACCAACACTGGTCTGCTGAGCCTGGGGAGGAAAGCTGAAGCCCCACCGTCTCTAAAGGAAAAGACGAATTCTCCAAAAGAGAAGACCTCTACCATTTCTGCTAGAGAGGGGAACGTGTAGCACTACTCACCTGTACTGATTGAAGTGTGTGTCCTTCAGACACTCCAGAATTTGGATTTCAGCAATTTAATGGCCTGACCCAGATTCATTCATGTCTGCGCGACCCACTGCCTTCAGTCAGCACGTGAGGGCATACAAAAATTAATGTAAAACAAGTCTGCAAGACTCAGACCTGACATTTGATTATTTCACAGCTGTCAAGACAAAGTAGGCATTTTATACCAGTAGAAATTGACTTAAAATTAGTAAAAATTACCTAGCTTTAAGCTTTAAAAAATACATTTATTATTTAGGCATTGCTTTAAAAAATGCCTAGTTTGCAATGACTAGCCACCGGAAGTAAGTTCTCTTACATAAACATTATTATATGGTTTTGTAGGGTTTTTTAAAAATCTTGAGTTGACAAGGAAGAGACTAAAAAAAAAGTGACTCACCACCATAAGCCAACAAGGAGTCAAAGCTCTCATTCACATTGTTGTCAAACGCAGTGGAAAAGAAAACCCCCTTCCAAGGGGCTTTTGGTGCCAGACCCCTGACTGCAGTACACGGGCTCACACACTTATTTCCTTTAACCTGCCAAAATCAGATTTGAAATGGCATGGAAGAATGGTTCAAGGAAATGAAAGTATAATTGGTCTGTCAATTATATTTCTGACTCTAGCAATCACACGCACACTGTGAGCGGAAAGTTCTTCAGTCGGCTTCATTATTTTTCTGCTTTATTTTCTTCCTAAGAAGGAATAATGTCTCATTTGCATAATTCACTATAAGGAAGAAAACCACATTTTTAACAGGAACGGTAAATTCTGAATTAGTTCGCTTCAGAAACACTCACCAGTGGTTTCCACAGGGTGAGGAAGAAGGAGGTCTTGAGGCCTATGTGGCAGAGAACTGCATATGAGATGGTTAAATGTTTTTCTCCACGGAACTCTACATCTCTGACAGCGACATAATGCTCTTGGGATAACCTGCCACTTAACTCTAACATCTCATAAAAACAATCCACGCATTTCAAATGAATAATGTGTTTTGATTTAAGGAAGAACAAAGCTCAAAAACAGGAAAAAAAGAGTGCTTATTGAAGCATTATTTTGAGCAATATTTTCCTTCACTAAAAATTAGGTTCCAGTACAGCTGTCCTGGGTCCAACACGGTGGAACCGGAT
>NW_010426577.1:10065-10295 GCF_000710305.1 Buceros rhinoceros silvestris | reverse complement strand
AGCATGGCCAGGACTGCGGTTTTTCACTCACCCTGAGGACTCCACACTAGCGCAGCCTTGTGCTGCACCCCGCGCAGCTCCCTTTAGGGGACCTCATGCAGATCATCCTGTCCCCAAACAGGCTACAGCAGCCAGGAGCTCAGCGCCTGCCAACTCACCTGTGGGAGGTCAAGTGTCTGGTCCCAGTCCTGTGGCAGGGCGTGGGGGGCGCAGAGCATGGTGCGCCTGGC
>NW_010426577.1:9276-9594 GCF_000710305.1 Buceros rhinoceros silvestris | reverse complement strand
GATGGCTGCACACACCAGCCCCCGCATGGCCCCCAGAAGCCTCTTTGCAGAGGGCAAGGAGAAGGCAACAAGACATGATGGTGTGGCGATGTGACAGGGTTTGACACTGGGATCCCAGCCAGGGGCTTCCAGCTGTGCCCCCTGTCCTGCCCCAGAGCAGACCCTGCCCCACAGTGCTCGTCTGCACTGCACACCAGTGAGAGCTGCCAGCTATTGGCCTAGGGCAGGAGAGAGCTGGAGGGGTGGGCAAGGGGCCGAGCCCGCCAGGTGGGACACGCTCTTACCCAGTGCCGGCACCGCAGCAGGATTTCCTGGAAT
>NW_010426577.1:7562-8942 GCF_000710305.1 Buceros rhinoceros silvestris | reverse complement strand
GCCGTGTGGCCACCAGCACGCCCCGGAGTGTGCCCAGGCTCCGTGGCAGAGCTGTTTCCCAGCCAGCAGCGAGGTGTGTGTGCTGGAGATGGCCCTTTTCCGGGCAGCCACTGGAGAGGCTGTGGAGAAGCCGCGATGGGTGGCTGCTGGAAAGGAGCCGTGTTGGGAGCCGGGAGCCCAGCTCTGCCCCAGCCGCAGCCTGTCAGTGCTGGGGAGCCAGCTGGGCTACAAAAGAGCGGGCAGGGAGGTGGCTGTGTTCGGAGAGGGGGGTGGCTGCATCTTCACTGATGATGGTCTCTGGCAGCTCCAAGGTCAGGTCAGAGATTTCCCCTTACTTGTCCCCAAGTGGAGGGAATGCCCCAAGTGAGCTGAAGAACCCAGGGGCTGGGTGGTGGGTGCTCCTCTCCCCAGTGCAATGGGGAGGGGTGCCTACCTTCACGGACACCCAGCAGCAGGTCAGGATCAGGCTGTGCTCCTCTGACAGCAGGACGGAGTCCTCCTCTTCGCCCTGCCCCCGGCCCTTCCCCAGCATGATGAGGGAGCCAATGGCGTTCCCCATGTCTGCAAACGACGGGGCAGCAGCTGCGAAGGGGAGAAGCCTGGTCTGAGTGGGGTGGCGTGGGGCAGAGGGAGGGAGATGCTGCTGGGGGGGTCCGGGGGACGCACTGTCCCCTGTTCAGAGTGCACAGGAAGGGCAGTGGCTCTGGTCCTGCAACGTGTCCTGCTCAGGGCTACGGTTGCACTTTCCCCTGCTGCTCTTTCTGAGCCATTGCTGTGGGCTCCGCCAGCCCCTGCTCTCCCAACTGCAAGGGCCCAGAGCAAGGGCTTTCCTGCTTTTGCCTCTGCTTCTGCCTCTGTTCTCACCTGCAGTTGAGAAAGAGACCTAAAATCAAGCACTAGCCACTCTGCTCTTGTGGTTTCCAGGATCCTCTGCCCAACACCTGGAGCATCCTTGTCTGGGTGTCCTGCTTTGGACCATACTCCCAGGCCAGCCTTCCTTGCCCAGCCCCACTGCTGTCCCCTGCTCGAGGCAGTGAGCCCAAAGCAAACACCTTCCCCGCAGGCAGCTCTCCAGCTGGGCCACGGATGGCTGGGACGGAGGTATCTGTGGTTCCTGGGGCTGGTCCCCGCCAGGGACACACTCACCTTGCTCATCGGCACCAGGGCCTTGCTGGCTCTGCAGAGCGCCCAGGAGGAAGGAGGTGATGTCTCTTGCCGTGGTCACGAGGCGGGTGAGGAGCTGTTGCCAGCTCTGTGCCAGCTCTGCTGCTCTCATGGAGGTGGCCACCTCTGGCACCTGGAGCAGGCACTTCCGCAGGGCTGCGATGGCTCCTGCACAAACAGCCGGCGCTGGTCACAGCGGGGGGCGGGGGGGGCCCC
>NW_010426577.1:6496-7461 GCF_000710305.1 Buceros rhinoceros silvestris | reverse complement strand
GGGCAGCCCCAGCCCTCCTGCCTGAGCCTGCAGCTGAAATGGCCCATGGGCAGGGGAGCGAGCGTGGCCGCTGCGCGAGAGGCACACATGCTGGGCAGCTGGAGTGAGGCAAGGATATGGCACCGGCACTGAGCTGTGCCTGCGCAATTCCTGCCTGCTCCAAATTCCCAGCCAGGAGACCTGCTGCAGGAGACCTGCTGCCAGGCTTGGGCCGTACCATGCATGGGGGCGGTGGCTGCTGCCCGCAGCAGGTCCTGGCACGCTGCCGCGTACTGAGCTTGCAGCACGTGCAGAAGGTGCTGAGCGAAGCACAGGCCTCGGCTGGCCAGCGTCAGGGCTGCTTCGGCCTCGAGGGCCAGGGTCCTCATGGTGCTGCTGTCTGACCTGGGGGAAGAGACAGACACTGCTGCAAGGACGGAGGAGTTTTCCGCCTATGTTGCACTGTGCAGCTCCTCCCTCCCCTGGGGCAGGTTCCTGCACCCCAGTCCTACCCACTGCAAGGCCATTTCAAACCTGAGCCATTGCTGCCATGAGCTATAAAGGCAGACTCCAGCGAGACACTGGTGCTGCCACCACGCTCTTGGGGGCTGCTGTGCTGCTGTGGGGAGGGGAAGGCCAGGAGCTCGTACTTCTGCAGGATGGTCTTCATCAGCACAGCTCCAGCTTCAGCCTCCTGCACTCGGGGGCTGCCCAGGGCGTCCTGGGCTAGCTGGAAGAGAGCCACGGCAATGGGCTCGGGCAGTGTCGGGGGGAAGTAGCAGACGAGCAAGTCTGAGGCCAAGTCTCTGATCTGCCAAGACAGGAGAGGTGGGGGAAATCGGGACATGTGAGGAGGGAAAGCGGCCAGAGCAGAGTCTGCGTAAGGCCAAGGCAGGTGTCTTTATGAAGCTCACCTCGTTGGTGCTGTCCTGCAAGCAGCTCAGCAGTGCCAACAAATTGGGCTGGCAGAAGAAGTCCCAGCAGCC
>NW_010426577.1:5455-6255 GCF_000710305.1 Buceros rhinoceros silvestris | reverse complement strand
TGGGAAGGGACTGGCAGGGAGCATGCCCACAGCTGAGGGGTGATGCTCCAGGTGGGCTGTCCCTACTCACGTGGGGGCTGGCCTTTCTTCCTGTCAGGGCTCCAGGTGTCTGTGCAGGTCTCCAAAACAGCAGCCAGGAGAAGCAGAGCTGTCTTCTTCCTCTGGTAGTTGGAGCCTGCGCTGAGCGAGGCGATGCTGAGCTGCAGCAGCCACTCTACAAATCACCAGCCACTCCACAAAGCCTGCAGGCAGAGAGTGTGGCAGGAGTGATGCCTGGCTGGGCGCCCATGTGCGAATCCTGGGGCTGTGATGGAGGTGCTGGGGTAACTGCCTCACCTACTGCCTGGGTGAGCTGCCCCTCACCCAGTTCGGTGCCGCCGGGCACCTTCCCTCGCAGCTGGGCCAGCGAGCTTTGCCGGAACGAGGAGGAGTCGCAGTTGAGGTTGAGGGGCAGGAACTCCTGCAGCAGCTGCATCTCGGTGCCTGAGAGGGGCCGGTTGGTGCTGGGGCTGCAGCAGAGGAGACTCAGCGCTGCCAGCCGAACGCCTTCCTCGCGGGCACCTAGGCAGCAGGAGAGCCGCTCCAGCGCCTCATCCTGCAGCAGCAGGGCCCCCGCCATGCTCTTCTGTGCCTTCAGCAGAGAGACCCAAGCCCGGAGTGACGCCGTGTCCCTGCCACCAAACTGGGTGGCCAGCAGTGCCTGGGCAGCGGGGAGCTGCCGCAGGGTCCAGGTGAGGAGGTGGTTGGCGGCATTGCTCTGCAGGATGGACAGGGGAGAGCAGAGCGCCTGGGAGAGCAGG
>NW_010426577.1:3254-5355 GCF_000710305.1 Buceros rhinoceros silvestris | reverse complement strand
TGCTCTGCAGGATGGCCAGGGGAGAGCAGAGCCCCGGGGAGGGCAGGGGCAGCCAGCAGAGTGCCCACCGCTCTGCCAGAGCCTCCGCCGTGCCCCGCTGCCCATCTTGCTGCTCAGCACATTGTTGCCGCACCAGGGCCTTGTAGACCTCAGCGGCTGCGGGACACAAGTAGTTCGTGGAGAGGCAGCTCAGGAGGTGCTGCGGCAGGTCCGGGTAGGCATCAAGTACCTAAGAGAAAGGCAGATGACCCTCACCTCCCTGTCAGGCTGAAGGCTACATATGATGGGGGACAGATGTGGGTACAAACCACACTGCAGCCATGGCACCAACTGTCTCTGGTACCCCAAGCTGCTTTTCACCAGGTTTTGGTGGGCATCAACAAGCAAAGCTTCCCTCTCTGCTGGCAGTCCCCAGGGATGCACCATTGCTGCTGCAGCTCACAGCCCCACCGCGGATACTGTCCTGTGGGTGATGCTAAAAGGGCCCCCCTGGCTGCGAAGGCTGCCTGACTGCATGGCTGAGTGGAGCAGGGGATGGTGACAGGCAGCGGACAGAGGCTGTGCCACCCTGGCAGCAGTGCCAGCTGGGACCAAGCCTCCCTGGTCTCCCTACCTGCTGGCTGCCCACATAGGGCACGATGGCACACAGGGGCACATATCTGGCTTTGATTTGCCATGGCATCGAGACCACCCTCTGCAGCATTTCTTGGTAGAGGGGTCTTTCCTGGTCCTGGAAGTGCTGGCACTCGAGATGATAGATCTCCAGGAGCAGCTGGAAGGAGCTGTGGATGAACTCGGACACCCCTTCCACCTGGGGAGAGAAGGATGGCAAGCAGGAGCTGTTAGGGTGGGCTACCCCTCCTGTCTCAGGACCCTTTGCTTTCTCATGGATGTGGACTTTCAGTACTGGCTGGAAGGCACGGGGTTAGGAGCTGGGGACATGGAGATGGCAGGCGGTGGGCCAGCAGATGTGGACGGGCTGGGACTGCACCAGTGGGTGCTGCCTCAGGAGGGCAAAGTGCTGGGACATGGCCCTGCAGAGGCCTGCGTGGCCCTGTGTGACAAGTGCCCTGGTCTCAGCAGCGTGGGTGCCCCGGCCCTGCCGGAGGGCAGCTGCAGGCAGCCACAGGCAAGAGGGTGTATTCGGTAGATGGAGCTGAAACAGGCAGGGGTGTGTTATGGGCAGGGAAGCTGGGTGAAGGAAGGGCTGTTTCTGGCTACTGCGGCACAAGCCTTTGGTACCCTGGCCTCACCTGGGTCTCAGCATTGTCCCACACCAGCTGGGTGAGCTGCTGGAGCAGGTCGGTGCCCTGGGCCAGGATGCGGGTCCCCATCAGGTGCCAGATGGCAGGCAGGCTCTGCCGCAAACGCTGCAGCCACAGGGCACAGGCTGCAAAAGCAGAGAGCTCCACTGCAGCTCTTGCCCAGGGACTCGCCTGCAGCAGAGCTGGCGTGGGCTGCCAGGCTTAAGGACCCGCTGCACAAAAGCAGCGGTTTCCCTGTCAGGTACACAAGAGCCCAAGAGGGTTAGTGTCCATCGGGCTGGAGCAAAAATTAATAGCAGTTTCCAAACCAGCTACCAAGATCCAGAACATCATCTGTCCTAGGAGAAGTTGAAGAACCACAGGGGCTCTGTGCACCAGGAGCACAGCGAACCTTTCATACCTCCCTGCCATGGGGGGTCTTCATCTCCTACCTTGGAAGCTGTAGTAGTGGCAGTCCTTCTGCTCCTTGGTCAGGGCACACACAGCAGGAAAGACCACGTCCAGCAGCAGACAGGCCTGCGGGAGCACAGCGGCTCAGGAACTGGGCAGGCATGGGCCTTCCAGGGTGAGAAAACCCTGCCATGAGAGAGGCAAGGAGTGCACTGCCTGGTTTTCCTGCTCTTACAGCAGCTTGTTGCTAGCTTTTTCTTCCTGTCTGCAAGTCCTCAGCAATTGAGGACTCGGGAGATCCTGGAGATGGGCAGAACTGGAAGCTATGCTTGGCCTGGGGCAACCTGGGGTTCATGCAGCAGGAGCAGAGAGAAAATGCTGCTGCCACTTTGCTTCAGCTGGAGCTACTTTTGGCACCTCCTGGCTTCTCCGCTCCCCCAGGGCGG
>NW_010426577.1:2135-3068 GCF_000710305.1 Buceros rhinoceros silvestris | reverse complement strand
GGGAGGTGTGGGGCTGCTGGTGTGGAGCGGTGCAGCCTGTGGGATCCACAGACCCCCCCAGTGGCTGCCAGCCCCATGCAAGGGGATCCCCAAATCCCCTGCCAGTGGGTTCAAGCTCTCCTACCTGGTGGGTGAAGCTCTCCAGCTGGCAGTTGAGGATGTCCATCTTGCAGCAGGTCAGCAAACCTCTGGTGAGCACCAGCTTCTCCAGCTCATCTGGCTCCGGGACAGGGGGTGCCTTCACTGCCAGCTCCCCAAACTTTAGCTCCCCCGCAGCTGGTGGGAAATGGCCGCATCAGAAAGATGGCAAACCCAAATGCTGCTCCAAGAGCAAACTGCCCTAGCTCACCCCAGAGTGACTGTGGGAGCTGGACAGTGGCAGCTGGGGCTCCTGGACCCCACGAGTGGGGCACTACAGTGGAGCATGGTTTGCACTGCTGGTGAGTGGCACCAGCCTCTGTGCCCTCGCACCCAAACGTGCCCGCCCCTACTGTCTCTTCAGCCAGGGCCAGACCCCAGCTTGGTTGGAGCACACACCTTGGTCATGGAGCTGGAAGAGGGCCATCACAGCGCTAGCCCCACGCTCAGGCTGGGGGGCTGTGTTCACCAGCATGCTCAGGGCTGTGCCTGCCAGCAGCCGCATATCCTTGTTCAGGGTCTGGACTCGCAAGAGAGGCAAAGGCATAGCTCAAACCCCCACTTAACCCCCACTCCATGCTCATGCAGGCAAACTATGCAGGGTTCCTCAGACACCCAGATGCTGGGACTGTCTCTGCAGGCTCCCCTCAGGGAAGGGGATGGGGAAAGCGCCTAGGAAGGATGGCATTGCTCTCCTCCTTGGGACAGGTAGCCCTGTCCCTCCCTGGGGCTGTACACACCTTCCCCCATGCCACCTCCAGCAGCAGTCCCAGGAGGCTCTGCAGGGCTTCGCTC
>NW_010426577.1:373-2019 GCF_000710305.1 Buceros rhinoceros silvestris | reverse complement strand
CTTTCCCTTCACGCTCCACACCAGGGGGGCCACATCCTTTGGCAGTGCCTGGAAGAGCTGGAGGCAGGCCTGGAGGAGGAGGAGAGACGGGGACTGCGGGGATGGCTGTCAGTATCCCCCACCTCACAACAAGCAGCGACTCCATTCAAAGCAGTGCTGTGTGCCCCATCCCTCCTGGACATCGCTGCCAGCATCCAGCCAGTCCTTGCAAGGACTGATCCTTCGCCCCACCTCCGAAATTTGGCTCTTACCTTGATGACCAGGTAGCCCCATGTGCTGCCAGGTTGGGGCTGGCTCTGCAGCACCCAGCGCAAGGTGGTGACCAGGCACTGCAGCAGTGGGGCCAGGTTCTGCTGCCAGTGCTGCCGGCCCAGGCTGCTCTCCTCCATGAACACGCACACTGCAAGCAGAGGGACAGCATCAGCTCCCAGCACTGTGCCTGCAGCTTGGCTGAGCCAAGGGCTGCGCTGCTGTTGAACAGAGTCAGAATAGGGCTGGGATGCAGGGGATGCTTTGGCTTGTCTGGTTTCCAGCTGCCACCTGTGGGTGGGCAGAGCCACTGGGTGCTGCTGGGACCTCTGCAGAGATCCCACAGATCTGGTTGATCCCTGCTCTCCCTCCCATGAGGGCAGAGGACCCCGTCTGGGTGGGCAGAGGGTGTCCCGTGTGTTGGTGGTGTGGGCTGGGAGAAGCCTTGGTGGGGAAGGACCAGAGACTGACCTGACTGAAGGTCCCCAGGAGACAGCACCTGCAGGGGCAGAAGGACAGTTTGTCCCATGGGATGACACACCAGAGCTTGGTGCCTTGGGCAGGAGGGTCCTGCCTGCACCAAAAGCTGTCCCGGGGATGAGCAAAGGGCTGGTGTGACAAGCAGCCATGTGTTGTCAGCTGCAAGCAAGAGCAAGCCCCCAGCACAGTGGGAAGAGAAGCAAAGGATCCTGGGCAGCCCAAACCAGGAGGTCCCTGTTGGAAATGGGCTCCAGCTAAGCCCCTGTGAAAGCCATTGCACAACTGGGGTGCACTCACCTCTCCCTGTGGCACCAGACTGGCCAGCAGTGTGCCCATCTCTCGGGCCAGCAGGGCTTCCTTCCCCACTGCCAGCCGGGTCACGATCTGCCAAGAGACACCCCGAGTCAGCTGGTCTGCCCAGACCCTCGAGAGGTATCAGCTGCAACACCCCTTTAGGGGAGCTCTGCAGCATCACCAGGACCCCATTCCTGGTAAGGACGCACGGCACCAGAGCTGTGCCAGTGGCAGGCACAGCTGGAAGGGACCATGGCTTACACTTGTGGCTAAAAGGGCTCTGAAGCTGCAGCCCAGCCAGCTGCATTACAAACCTGTTCCAGTTTCTGGAAGGAGCTGGAGCTGCCAGTTGCCTCCATCTGGAAAGCCAGGATGCAGCGGAGCAGGGGCTGTGCCTCCGCCTCACCCAGCATCTGCAGACCCTCACCCAGAGCCTGTGACAGCAGCAGAGCCTCTTCCAGGTGCTTGTCTTTGCATGTCTTGGTAGTGCTCCTGAAATGGGATGGGGATGACGGCGAGGACGCACCTGGTCAGTGGGGATTGGGGGGGGGAAATACACCGTCTGGGTGGACATTAGTGTTGGGATGCCCCAGCTCAATGGGATGAGACTGGGGGTACCCCAG
>NW_010426577.1:0-209 GCF_000710305.1 Buceros rhinoceros silvestris | reverse complement strand
GTGATGGGACGGGGGTGCCCCCACTTGCGATGCTGCTCCTCCCTCCCCGCGGCACTCAGCACTGCACAGCGGCTGGGGCGGCCGGCAGCGAATCCCCCAGAGCTCGGAGCCCGGAGCTCTGCCTCCCCGGCAAATGCAAGCCCTGGGCAGGAGGGCCCCAAACAATCCGAAAACGTGCTGCCCTGCTGCTGCAGCGGGGGCTGGAAGGG
>NW_010426576.1:7308-14515 GCF_000710305.1 Buceros rhinoceros silvestris | reverse complement strand
CACACCTCAAATTCAAATCCATAAACCAAGTTTAGTGGCAAAGACATTAAATATGTGCCTAAGCCTAAAAAACTTCCCCATTCTTGTTAATTTACAGCCTTGTATCAACGATGCTCCATCAGTACAGGTTACCTAGCTGTGCTCCATAAACTCATTTCCTTATTAACACCAGAAGAATGCAACAGTAAAGCTGCAACAAGGAGATGATGCTGGGAAGGTCCCTCCTTCTGCTCACAAAACCACAGAAAAAGCACGCTGTCTCACTGAGACTGACTTCCTCCTCCCATCTTCAGTTAAGACCACACCAACCCAGACACTGCTGGAGAATTTGACTACAGGCAAGGAAGAAAACAAGAAATACTTTTTCATGGGCTGCATTTAAACAACAGATGTACTGTGAAATGGGGAATGCTAAATGCTGATTCCTTTCAGCTGCCCACGTTTCAAGCTTGGATAGCTGACCTTCAGATCTAGCAAAATACCAGCTTTCTAAAGCACAACGGACTGTCATGAGCAAGGTGATTTACCAATACAGTAAAAAGAATTAATAAAGCAAAACCCAGTACCTCTTCCAAAAAGTAAAAATTACACAGAATTATCAGAAATCAGATTTTATTTCTTTACATGGCTTGCTTGCTTATTTCTTAGGTATTTTTTCTTCTGGAATTAACTAGATTATTACTATTCTTATCCACATCTTCGGTAGACAGTAAAGCATCGGAACAGGCTGCCCAGGGAGGTGGTGGAGTCCCCATCCCTGGAAGCATTTAAAAGCCGTGTGGGTGTGGTGCTGAGGGACATGGTTTAGGGACCTGGCAGTGCAGGGGGAACAGTTAGACTCAATGATCTCGAAGGTCTCTTCCAACCAGATGATTCTATGATTCTATCATTCCATTATTCTAACCTACCAAAGGTATCAAAAGATCAGGATCACCACCTCCCTTTCACAAAACAGAAGCAGAAAAGTCAATAGGATCTGAAGTCATCCCACAGGTCAGTGGCAGTCAGACCAGGTGATAATTTGGCCTCTATAGTTCCGTACAAATCTCCATGCGATACACCATTACGTCACCTCTCAAAAAACTATGAAGACCTTACCTGCAAACATACTGGCAGATGTCAAGTGTAGGAGGCAGAGCTGTATTCTGGAAACCTGGGCTCTAGCTTATAAACATTTTTATTTTGACGGCTGCTTTTTACACTCTTGATTAACAAAATATATATAGTGAAAGATACATTTGACTTCCCAGGAATTATTAGCTATTTCATATTCAAAGTAGTCATACTAATACATAATTGTAAATCTGTATGAAGGGCAATATTTAATTAACCTATATCATCTGGGATAATTTTAAGGGCAAACAGTCACCAAGGCCGTGAAATTGGTACTTAGAAATTAACTCATACAAAAACCTTCTTTGGGAACAATTACCTCAAGACTGAACATTTTTCTTAACACGTGCACCATAATGCAAGCTGTAAGGCTTGACAAAGTGTCATAACCTGTTCCATACAGGAAGCTAGATTAGATCTCTGAAAATTCCCTGTGAAATTCCACATAAGGGTAGACCTTCAAAAATTTAGTAGGCATAAAAATTATGAGTGTGGTTATATTTTAATATCTGTACAGAGTTAACTCACAGATGTCAGGGCTTTTTCTGAAATCACAGATGTTGTGGTTCAGGATTTTGGCTCCAGGGCAAGGAGGGGGGCTGGCCCCCTTGTTTAGGTGTGAAAGGAGGTAGCATGGGGAGGCTACCGGCCCCTGTAATTGGCATTATGAAACGCAGCCCTGGCTCCGATATCATGCCTGCGCCCCGGAGCCAAGCCCTGTCAATCAATACCTCTTTGAATAAACATATAGAAGAGCCACGGCCATGGTACTTCTGGTGTGCACATTCAGTTCAGAAAGAGAGAACTCCTGACGCAGTCACCTCAGCAACGAGAACCCTATGTTCGCTATACTGAGACCGTGAAGATCATCTGAGCAGCAGGCAGGCGTTTGAGACAGGGGTGGAGAGAAGGCGGTATCGGGAGGCAGGAAAAACTGTAAGTCCCCCCAACCCCGCATGGAGAGTAACCGCTAGCTAGGGAGGAGAGAAAGGGTCAAAGCACTGAGAATGAAGGCCCCCCTAGAATATGGAAAAAGCCCAGAACATCCCCTGGAAATCTGGTGACAATCGACGTTTTGCAGCTGGGATCCAGGCCGTCCCCTGGAAACCCGGTGACGTAAGTTCTCCAAACGGGCTGAGGGCAGCACAGGAGCCATTGGCCTGAGGAATGCACCCCCCTCCCCACATGCAAAGGAAGTTTGTCCCAAAATAAATCAACTTGGAGCTTAATGCAAGAGGTTAAAAGAACTGCACCTTCTCTGTTCCTGTTTTCCCCTCCAATCCTCCGGCGCAGACCCTGTGTGAGGTTCCACAGTAAGTGGGAGGGGGTGGAGTGGAAGGAAGATAGATCTATTTATGTATTTAAGATCACTGTTCTCTCTTTCTTTCTGTCCTACCCCAATTTAAGTGATGATTTGTGGCTGTCATTGGTTTTGAATTAATTTTCATTGCCCCCTATGCTGCTTCTTTGCCTGCAGCCCTAAGTGGCGTGTTCAGCCCTCCATTCCCTTCCCAGCTCGAGTTCCTTTTGTTTACCTCTTAGAGGAGATAAACCTCCCCTGAGAGCAAATCGTCACTTTTGCTGCCTTTCAGTTCTTCCAAAGGGTGACAACAAGCATCTAGGAAATGATTAATACGTAGGATTATCATACTCCTGTAGATGCTAGCAAGAAATCGCTCGTAACTGATCATCACAGAGGCTCAGAGCTGCCCCGGCCTGAGAAGCAGCACGATTTACTCTGCTCTTATGGCGCTCTAGAGCTGGGCGGCCCTAAAGCATGCTGGTGAAAAAGCTAAATACAGAGGAAGACAGATCAGCGTCAAGGAGCAGTAAATCACCACAACAGACCCACATAGCAGACTGCAGAGGGCAACGTGTTCGGGCTACGCTCTGACGGGATTTCCTCTTTGGGAAGACGCAGAGCAGGCGAGCTCCACATTTTAACAGCAGGGTGAAAAAGCAACACCTTTTCAAATACAGCTTATTCACCTGCCTCAATCGAGTCCATCTGACTGACTTTTGCTACTTGAACTTCATGTACACTTCACTCCCTTTAAAATCAAGCAATTAGAAAACCTGGCCTGGAAAAGTTAGTCTTAGAAACAAGCCCAAGGGTAAGCCACACTAACTGCCAAGGCCTAACTCGGGAATCAAAATCCCAGGCTGTACTGAGTCAGTCAGAGGCGCAGAGGTTTTGTTCTTCACACACCTGACAGTTTTGCTTGAATGAAGTTATTTCCTCCCTCACTTCCCATCCTGTACCCTGCTTTCACTTACCAAGGGCTTGGCTTCATCCTCATCTTTGAAATAGTAAAGCTGGTCACCCTTGAGAACAAACCAGCGTGTGTGCCAGGTCTTGACAAAGCCTCCTTGCTTTCGGAGCCACCCACACTTCATGGCACTGTGCTGCCCTTGGCTTGGTGGGGGAGTCTCTGCAGAGCCGTTGTGTTCTTCCATACTAGGACTGGGCAACTCTCCTGGTGAGAAAACAAGAGGAATAGGTAAAATAATTAGATTATTATCCAGGCAGTAACTTGCTCCTTTCAACACAGCTGGCAGAGAAACATGCCCCAGCTACAGAGGTGTGCTAGGAAAGCATTTACCATCTGCTTGCTTATTCTCATACTGGCACCCCATCAGCTGAGAGGATATTATTCGCCTGTAAAAGACAGTAATAATAATGAACGGAGCTGCTAAAAGGCAAGCAAGAAGCAAAATATTTAGTTTCTTTTATTTATACCTCTTGGAGGAGATAAACCTCCCCTGAGAGCAAATTGTCGCTGTAGCTGCCTTTCAAGAGCCATGTAAGGTACTTTACCCACACTGAGGAAGACATCAGGTGTTTCTAGAGGTGAGCTCTGCTGGCAGTAACAAGGAATGAATTTACACTATGTCTTCAGATTAAGGAAAGCGGTATGTGTGTCACTACCGGGTCTCCCCATTTAAGACTCCCTGACCGGCTTTGGCCTTTCACGGAATGTTAGATAAGCCTCTGCTCCACTGTTTGATGTCTCCCATGAGACAAGCAGGCTTTTTCATTTGTGTTGTTTTACTGTTAAAGGACTATTAATTACTATTACTAAAGATCTATCTTCGTCTGCGAAGCCAAGTCATGGTGATGATGATGATTTAATGGAACAGTGACAATAAATACAAGAATAGCTGCGTACTCCCATCATACAAGCCTTCCTCTGACCAAAGTGGGTCCATGTCCAGCCATGCTTATGAACGGACATTTTGCGCATCATGCAGAATTTTGGCGTGTCAACACACAAGAAGTGTGTCAAAACCACAGCTGAAGTATGGAATTAAACTTGACAGTTTCATGGGGCTAGTTGGTCTTGGTAAACCTATACCTTTTAACTGCTTCTGGACAGTCACAAATACTCCAGATGGATTTTATACATACAACCATGCAGTCATGTGCTTAACCTTCATGGTCAAAGGGCTCTTCCTGATCCCCTGTTACGTCTAGAACTCAACAAACTCAGGACTTTGAGCTGCAAGTTCTGATATTTTCAGCTGAAATACAAATCAAACCAAGACCTTACATGTGCTAAACAGTGCATACCTAAACAGAATAAAATGTGACTATAACCACAAATACAGCAGTGTGCAAAATTAATGATGAAATTCCACTTTTTGTTAATGCTTGAGGAATAACATGTTACTTTTCTTTTCAGACCACCCCTGGCAGCCTTTCTTGCCTAGTCAGGAATTTGCACATCTGTTAAGGCCTGGGAAAGCTGTCTTCATAGGTAATGTATTTATTGTCTCTAAACATCAGGATGGGAAAAGAATAAAATACTCTGGACTTTGCAGGCAGGAAACATGTCTGACTAAGACTACCTAGACCAATGCTTTCTATTCTAACTCTGCCAAAGCAGACCAGAGAATCCACGCCTGGCACTCCTGCTCCAGTCCCCTACACAGCCACAGTACTGTTACTGAGCGTAGTAACAGGCATCAACACTGCAAAAGTATGCGCTCAGCTTCTGAGTTATGTTAGAAACAAAGATACACATCCATCTGAGAGACGAGATCATCTGACAAATAATACAAGTACTTTGTCTGCATGTTACAACTTTGTGAAATAAATTGCAATACAATCAAGCAAGAAGAAATAGATAGATCAGTAGATTCCAGTCAGGAGTGTTCTTCAGTCCCTTTTTCCTTTGGCTCCTTTCTTCCCACCATTCACACTTAGCCTCCTTTGGAACAACTTTTCCAGCTGCTATCTCTGCTGTGCATTTATACCTTTTGATTTTAATAGCAGCACGCAGTCTGTTGTCACATCCCTGCTTTGGGCTGAATCCTGAAATCTGATCCGCACGGTTAAAACTCTTAACTTCCCTGTGCCACTGAGGTTAACAGGCCTCATCATGAACACAGAGGTTTCAATGCAAAATACAAATTGCAGGATCAAAACTTAATTCACTCGGTATTCTTCTCAGAAAAAGGAAAAGAAAATCTTTCTCCTACCTCTTTAGATTTCACCTAGAGTCACCAGAACACTTGGTATTTTTACATTTACTTCACCAAAGTGTTCCTATAAATCATACAAATGCGTCTGGCTCTCGGCAGAGCAAAGATTTTTTTTTTTTTTAATCTGGGGTTACAATTACATCCTAACAACAATGCACCAGCTGAAAAACCCTCAGAGCACACTGACAGAGGGTTTCTGTGAGGATTATGTAACATCAGAGTACACACCCTGAACACCGCAGCTCCGGGCTGCAGAGTAATGGAAGTTGCAGCGAGTCTCTGAACTGAACCTTGGCTCCCTCCAATCTTTTTGCTACCAAAATTAATAGTTTGCTTTCTCAGTGTCTTGGTCATAGATGTCTGCTCACACTTCAAGGCGGTCTGGGCTCTTGTAATGTTTTTCATTCAGTTTGCACTGTAATAATTAACTATGAATTCAACAAAGCAGTCGCCAAGCAGCCTCTGAAACCCCTTTATCTTTATCTTTGGATGTCCAAGTGCTCTCATTACCTTAGAGCTTTAGGAGAAGTAAGATAAGGCAAGTTTTTCTCTGAAAGGAAATTCAAAAGGTCATTTTTTGAATATGAGCAGAAATCTCTTAGATCCTCCTGAGTTTTGGCTGGGCCGAAGTAGATGCCAAAAAGCAGCCCTCCAACTCACATCCTTTGAAAGTAGAATTACTACATATTTTAAGGAAAGCATTGTAAACAGAAGTTATTGCAACTGAAAAAAATAAGGAACAAAACCATTACTCACAGGCTCCCCACTACTTCATGCTGTACAACCACAGAAAATCGCGGCTCTCAGCTTCAGCTAACCTGATCAGTTTATCTCTGCTGCAGCTCCAAGGCAGGAACAAAGGAGGCATTTAAATACAGTAATTATGTCTATCACTGCAGCATTAAGAACACCAGGTCCCTAATATGCCGGACCACAAACAAGAACCTAAATCTTGTTTTCTTGACCAAAGTCAAAGCAATTAACTGTTTACATTCTACTGTTCTCTGGTCCTCACAGGCAACAGTAAGGTCTCCTTTAAAGCAGTAGCATATTCTTGGACTCTTTCCGTACAAAACAGTTGTATTATTTATTAATGATTTATCTCCCCTCAGCAGTTACAATTTCAGCCACCTAACTTGTTTTTGTTAAGAGGAATTGTATTTAGTCACAAGATTAAGTCTATCCGTTGTTTTCCATCACTCCTGCCCTTTCAGAATCTACCTACTACAAACCGAACTCAAAATCAGAAATTCCAACAGCTGGCTCACTTTCACTAGTTGTTTTTACAGCTGTTTTAACATCAATATCATAAAAATAAATAGCAGTAATATCAGGGTGCTGGCACTGATGCAGAGAACAGCAAGGTGTAAACAGTATGTAAATAACACACGCCGAAGTGTGGAATGAGTGTATTCCTCAAACTCATCTTCTGAATGGAAAACACAACTTGTTCTTGCTGCCAAAGTCAACTCTACTGATTTGGCTAACCTTCAGTTCAGGTAATGACCAGAACTGAACAAACGCTGCACGGTCTATTCATTTGTGTCTGGCTGTGAAGTGTGCCAGATGTTTTGCAACTGATCTTGAAATAGCAATGACCAACAGGAAT